>NW_020291562.1:0-90692 GCF_003184765.1 Aspergillus aculeatinus CBS 121060 | reverse complement strand
CTATATAAATTCTTAAAAATTCTTATTAATATATTTATAATCTTAAAAATTATAATTTTTATTATTCTTTCCTAATTTATATAAATATATTAAACTATATAATCTTTTTTTTAAGTTTTTATTTATTAATTTCTTTTTTCGAAAGTTTATTTATTTTAATTATTCTAATTTTAAAAGATAATATAGCTTATCTAAACTAATTTATTAATAAATTATTTATTTAAAAAATTTAACTAAATCCAGTTATATACTCTTTATATTAGTTTAAGAAATTTAGAATTTTTTTTAATTATTCTTATTTTTAATAAGCGTGGATTATTATATTAAAGTAAAAATATCTATTATTTTATAAATTAATTTAAAAAAGATAAAACATATTTTAATTAATTTTTTTTTACTAACTTAAAGTTTTATTATTTTAGAATATATTAATTTTTATTATTTAATATAGGCCTTAATAAAATCTTTTATTAAAATTCTTTAATAATAATATTAATTAATAAAATCTTACTTTTTTAATTAATTAGTAGATATTAATCAGTTTTATAAAGCTTAAGAAATTTAATAGAATTTTTTTAAATTAAGTATAATATATTAGTTTTATTTACTTAATATAAAATTAATTAATAAACTTAAAAAAACTAGTTTTAATATAGTTTTATTAAATTTTTTAAGATTTTAGTAGTACTTCTACTTTACTTTCTAATAGAAAAAATAGTCTGATTTATTAAAATTAATTATTAAATTTACTAATTATTTAATTTATTTAATATTAATTATATTAGACTAAATTAAATAGACGGATTTAGTTAGTAATTTTAGATTTATTAAGTTCTATATTTTTTTATTAATTATAAATAGTCGAATTTAATTAATTTATAGAATCCAGTTATCTAACTTATTTAACTATAATATCTTATTAGATTATTAAATAATCTAATTATTTATATTAAATAAATCTAACTGTAGTTAGTTTAATGGTTTGATTATTTATTTAATAAAAAAATATTAAATAAATTAAAATAAAAGATCTTTTAGGCTTATAACTATTAGAATGTTGGTTTTTTTAGATAAAATTTAATTAACTTTTATTTTTCTATATAAATTATGTATAGAAGTAAGATGAAAATAAAATTAAAATATAAAATTATAAAATTAGAAAAATTAAAGATTAAATAAATAAGAAAATAAATAGAATAGCAAATTTAATATATGATTTTAATTAATAAAACTAAACTAAACTAAATAAAAATAATAGGAAATATTAGACTATTTAAACTATTTTTTTTATTTACTAATTTTCTAAATAGAAAACTAGAAATATTTAATAAATAAGAGTAAGAATATAGGAATAGAATAAATAAAGCAGACTAGAACAATAGCCCTTATTCATATAACTAAATTAAGAAGACTAGGCCTTAGGGTTTTGATACCCAGGTGACCTTCCAGTCTGACATAATTAAACTAATATAAAATTTTTATTATTTAAAAATCTTTTTAGATTTAGAGCTAAAAGAAATGATTTATTTTTTATAATTAAAAATTAAAAATATTCGGCTAATAATTATATTTTTATTAATTATAAATTTTATTTAAAATATATTTACTATTAATTTATATTATATATATACTACTATGCTAATTTTTTAGTTAATATTCAAATATTTTATATAGATTATCTATGATATTTAGAACTATTAGAAGATTATTATTAATATTATAAAATATTTTAAAAATATTTAATATAAAATTTTATATTATATAATAAAGATTTTTTATATTATTATTAAAGCTGTTTTTAAAATATATTTAAATATTTTATTATAATAAATTTTAATTAAATAAGTTATTAAAAATATTTATTTTTAGATTAGATGTTATTATTTTATTATTAAATTCTATGTCTAATCTAACAGATCTATTTTAATAGATACTATTTTAATAATCTAAAAATTAATTTAGTTATATTATCATTAAATTATTTTAAATACTAACTAGTCTAAGATTCTAAATTTAATCTAAATATATTAATATTTATTAAGATTATTAAACTAATATTAATTTTATTATAATAATAGGGTTTTATTATTAATATCATTAATTCTAAAAAAAAGCTTTTTAAAAATATATTTTTTTATTTTTTATTATTTTTTTATATATACTAACGGTAGCGGCTACTCCGGTAGTATTAATATTATAATAATAATTTATAATAAAAATTAAATTATATTAATTAATTAATAAAATATTTATATAATATATTTTATAAAACTAACTAATATAAAACTTATTCTAGTTCTTATTAAAAAAATCTAATATATTTATTTATAAAAATATTATTTTTTAAAAAATATTAACAGTTATTTATAAATCTAAGTTAATAATAATTTTTATTAATAATTAAATAGTTATATAGACTTATATTAAATCCTAGTATTAATTAAAATAAATAATTATTAAATAAATAGTTAATTAGCTTAATTATATATAAAAAACCAGTTAGTAAATATATTTTTAATAGCTTTTAAGCTATAAGAATATATTAAATGATAAAAAAATTAATTAATATACTAAAATAATAGTTATTTAAACTATTAGCTAACTAATATTTTTATACTAATCTCTACTGTATATTAATATTTTTAGAATTTAATTAATTAATAATAAAAAATTAATTAAACTAATAATTTATATAGCTTTTATATAAACTGTATTTTTATTAATATAATAAAAGATAAATATATTTTTAGTTTATATATAAATTTATATTAAATATAATTCTTAATATTAGTTTAAATATTAATTAATAAAATTATTTTAAATATTTATTTAAATATTATTAAAATTATTCAATTAACTATATATTGCTATAAATAAAAGTTCTAATTAGTTAAATATATTTTTATTAAATATCTAAGATATAATTCTTTTTTTTGAATATTTTCTAAACTAAAAAAAAACTTACTAACTTTTAGTATTTTTTTAGAGAAAAAATAATAAAGCAAATAATCTACTTTATATTATGTATAAGATTTTTAAATTATATAAAAATTAAAATTTTAAAGAAAATAAATAGCTAATTAGCTAAGATTTCTATTTATATATAATTTTAATATTCCTGCGGCTTGTCCGCCCGCAGAACTAGAATCTACCGCTATACAGCCACTAGGACTGACATATATGTGTATAATAAATTTAATTTAATTCAATATTTGACTATAGTCTTAATTTTTTTTAAAGTTTATATAAAATCTATTATAGTTTATAATCAAATCTAGAAACTTAGTTAAATCTGATTTTTTTTAGCTTTTATAAAATATAATAAAAACTCCGGTTAGTTTAAATAATATTATAAATATTTTATATAATTCTAAATAAATTTAAATTATAATAAAATATTTTTAGTCTTTTTAATTCTAATATTATTAAATATATTAATAATATTAATCATTATAAAATATTTTATTTTTTTTAGATTATTTAGAGTTTTTTTTACAAGCAGAAGCAGATATCTATCTTTTATAAAAGATAATATTTAAAATATAATAATTAATATAAAATTTTAGGATTTTTTTAGACTTTTTTATAACTAGTACTAAAAAAATAACTAGTAAAAAACTAAAATAAATAAAATCTTTTTTTAAATTTTCTAAAAACTATTTTTTTAAAGACTTATAATTTATTTTAGAATATTTTATATAAAGAACTAAATAGCAGGCTTTTTTTATTTTTTAAAATAATAATATAATTATATTTTTAGTATAATAGTAGCTTCTTAGTTTTTTTAAAAAAAATATTTTTAAAATTTTTAAATTCTTTAAATAGAATTAGTTCTACTAGTTTATTAATATATTTTAATATTTTATTAATCTAATTTATTATTATTGTAAATATTAAATAGTTATAGTATATATAAGTAGTATATACAGCTAATAAAATTAAATAAATATTTTTTTATTAAAATTTTTAAAAGTATAATATTTTTAAAATAAGCTTTTATTAATATATTATATAATATTCTAATTTTTTAAAATCTTAATAAAATATTATAATAGTTCTAATAATACTAGCTAATAAACTAGGCTATATATATATATTAACTAATATAAAAATTATAGATTTTTAGCTATAAAAAACTAAGAATAATTAAATAATAAATAAGATAAATCTTTAGAAAAAATATATTTTTTCTAATATAATTATAAATCTTTAAAATTATATAAATATAATAAATAATATAATCTAACTTTCTCTATTAATTATAAAATCTTATAATTATTTTATAAGTTTTTAAAAAATATAATAGTAACTAGTAGACTTTAGTCTAGTTTTAATTTATTATTTTTAAAACAAAATATCTATTATTAATTATAATATAAATTAGGATCTTTATATTCTCGGAATTTAAAATAATAAAAATAATTATTAAGTTAGTTTTTTAAAGTTTTAATAAAAATTCTTTTAAGTATAGTTTTTAAAATAATATATAAATATATTAAAAAATTAGTTTATCGGCAGCTTAAAACAGACTTACTTTTTTTAACTATTTATTTAACTTAAATAAATAAAAATATTTAGATTAGACCGGATAATAAAAGTATAAAATTTAAAAAATCTAGAAATAGAATTATTTATTAAAAGCTATTTTTATAAAATAATAAAAAAATAAGCAGTATCTTAAAGATAAGTAGATATAAGAATTATATAATAATAAATATAAAAAATAAATATAAAGAATTAAAAATAAAAAATAAATAAAGATAGCTTATAATCTTTTAATATTAGACTTAAAATAGTTTTGAATAAAATAATAGTTTACTTTATAATAAAAATATTCCTAGTATTTATAATAGTGAGTTTTTTAATAAAAAAACTAGTAATATATAATAGATAGATTTATAAAATTATATTTAAAAATAATAAAACTTTATAAATAATTTTTATTTTAGGATTTTAGTTAGTTTTTCAAATTATAAAATATTAGATTAATAAAAAATTTCT
This sequence comes from Aspergillus aculeatinus CBS 121060, assembly GCF_003184765.1. Taxonomy (NCBI): domain Eukaryota; kingdom Fungi; phylum Ascomycota; class Eurotiomycetes; order Eurotiales; family Aspergillaceae; genus Aspergillus; species Aspergillus aculeatinus. The sequence continues at coordinate 85,691 of NW_020291562.1, read as the reverse complement.
AAAAATAGTTATAGACTTCGGTATTATATTATAAACGGTAGTTTTAAAAAATTTAAAAAAATTAAACTAGATTATAATAGTTCTTTTAAAAAAATATTAATTAAAAATATACTCTTAAAATCTCTGCTAATATAATTTTTAAATATAAAAAAAAGAATATCCGAATATATATATACTTTTTAAACTAAATATTCAAATTTAATAAAAAATATTATAAAATTATAAAATTCTTATTTTAGTCGGTATAATTTATTATATAAAGTTTTAGTATAATTAGAGTCGCCAAAAAATATTTGAATAATTATAAAATATTAATAAAATTATTTAAATTATATTTTCTATTTTTAATATAAAATTTAATTTAAATATATAATATTTTATTTAAGCATCTGATTATATATAACTTTCAAATAATAATAGTAACGTATTAATTAGTATTTATATTTATTTTTTTAAATATAAAAAATAAATTAATAAAAATTAAAATAGTCGTCTTTAAACTTATTAAAATTAAATAAATATTTAAAAAAAAGAATAAAAATAAAAAGCTTAAAATTAATTAATATAATAACTTTTATTAAAGCAGCTATAATATTTTTAATAATAAATATAAATTTTAAAATATATATAAAAATACTTACCGCGGAAATAATAATTTAAATAATTTTAGTATATTTATATTAAATTTAGTATTTTTTTTATAATAATCTTACAGACAGTAATAATCTTAGATAATAACTAGATTATTTTAATTTTTTTTTATTAAGTCTAGTTAAATTAGAATATAAATAGAATTTTTTTAAAATAAGCTAATTCTAGATTTTTATAATATATATATAGATCTGATTATAATAATTATACTATTCTTTAAAATATAATATTTATTAATATATTAGATAAACTTTTCTAAATTATTTAATATAGCCGGAAGTTATAGGATTACTAGTATTTTATTAAAACTATTATTTTTAAAAATAAAAATAATATAATTTTAAAAAATAAACTAATATCTGGTTTTTAGTTTAGCCTAATAATAAAAATAATAATACTAACTAAAAGAATCTTTATAATAGTCTTTTTAGATTTTTTACTAGCTATTAGATTAGACTATTCTTGGATTTATAGATAAGACATAGCTTAAAAAATTATAAATAAAATTAAAAACAGATAAAAGATTAACAAGTTCTATATATTATATATAAAACAGTTAAAAAAATAATAAAATTACTAGAATTAAAAAAGTAGAATAGGTCAGACGGATAGAATAGGTATATTAGATCTGTATAGTGATAATAAGTCTACTAATCTAAATCTACTACTTAAAAAATCTGCTATAGAAACTACTTACTAAAATATCTACAACTATTAATTAATAGTATTAAAAAAATATTTAATTATTATTATAATATTTTTATAATATTATTAATTCTAATGATATTATTACTATTAGTATTTTAATTACTAAAAGCTGGAAAACTAAATATAAATGTAATAATATCTTAAAAAATAATATTAAAAATATTTATAATTAAAATATATTAAAATAACTATAGCTGATAAAATAAATAAATATAATAATAAACTTACTAAAAATAATATTAGATTCTAATAATAATAATTTTTTTAGTTTTTAATCTAATTAAAAATATATTTCTAACATTATTCTTTTTAGTAGCTTTTTTCTATAAAAATAATTATATACTTCAGATTTTTTAATATAATATATATTAATTTATTAATCTGGCTATAATAGTTTTACTAAAAAATATTTATATAGAAAATTATAATATAATTATTTTATAAAAACTATAAATCTTAATATATACTAATATTATCTATTATTTTTTTAAAATAAAAAGAAATTATATATTAATTTAATTAACTTTTTATAGCTATTATATTTAAAAATATATATTTTTATTTAAAAAAACCCTTTGGTAAGCTTTTTTTTATTATAATAAGTATATTATATTAATATATATTTATCTAACTTTAGCCGAAAAGAAGTACTATTAATATTAATAATATATAATATTTATATTTTTTTAAAAATATATAATAATCTTAGAATAATAGTTTTTATTAAAGTAATAATAGCTGCACAAAAATTTAAATTAAAGAAATCTAATATTTAATTATTAATTATTTTAATATTTATAAGTTTTTATACATAAAAAATTATTTAATATCTAGCCCGCAGTTTTATATTAAATATATAAAATAATTAAAAATTCTAATTATACAATAATCTCTAAAAATTATTATTCTAATAAATATAATTATCCAGCTGATTTAAATTAATAATAAGTTTTAACTAATTAATTTATTAATTAGTCTATTAATTAGTTTATCAGCTAGTTATTTAACTAACTAGTTAATCAATCTACTAACTAGTTAATCTAAATCTATTTTACTATAATACTCCGAGTATTTATAAGTTTTATAATAGTAGATCTAGACTACAAATACTTTAAAAACTTTTTTATAAATATTAAAAAATTATTATAATATTATCATTAATTTTTATTTGATTTTTTAAAAGTACTATAAATAAGTCTATTATATAAAAATAATTGACTATTTTTTAAATATTTTTAATAATTTATTTATAAAAATTAAACTTAATATATAGTTATCATAAAAATATTTATATTCTTAATATAATAAAAAAATAATAAATGTTATTAAACTTATTATTATAATAATTCTTTTTTATATTTAATAAATAATATTTTATATTAACTATAGTTATTAATAATTTTATTAATAAACTAGTAAACTAAATTATTAAGAATATTAAAATATTTATTTTTTAATTATAAATTATTTTATATTTTAGAGCTGGTTATAATCTAATATACTATTATTTATAAAAATTATATAAATATAAAAATAAAAAATTATTAACTTTTAGTAGACTTATTATTATATTTCTAAGATCTAAATATTAAGATATTAATATATAGTCTAAATAATAAATAAATAAATTATTTAATTTTATTATAAGATTGATTAGAATTAAATAAAAAAGCTTAATAATAATTTATATAAAATATAAGATTTAATAAAATAAAATAAAAACTGCTTTTTATATCTAATATATATACTTTTTATAGAAAAAATAATATAATATATTATTTTTTAAAAACTAAAATTAAAATATTATTTAATAGCCTTCTTTTAATATCTCTTCTAATAGATCTTACCGATATTATTAGTTATATTTATTTTAAAAAAAATAAAATAATTTTCTATTATTATTATAAAATTAATAAAAGCTATTTATTAGCTAGTATTTAATAAATTTTTAAATTTAATAATATTTTTAATTGAATATTGTAAATAATTATAACCACCGAAACTTTTAAACTAGCTCTTTTATTAATAAAATTATTTAATTCTTATATAAAATAAAACTATTATTTTTAATATTTTTAAAACATAATTATTATTATTTTTTATAAGCCCGGTAAAAATAATTATAAAATATTTAAAATATACTAGTTCATTATCTTATTTAATATCTTCAAAAAATATAAGAAATTATAATAATTATTTAATTAAACTATTTAATAAAAATTTATTCATTATTTCTAAATAACTACTTCGGCGGCTACTACAGACAGGATATTAAAATAATATTTTATATAATAATTAAAATTATTATTATATGTGAGGGCAGCCCGGCAGGCATCGCCAACCCAACCCGGCATCGCCAACCCTATTTAATACCTTTGTTATATTTATCTTATTTATCTACCTGGTCGTTCTATAATAAATAAACCGCGAATATATATTTTCTTATTTTTATTTTTCTCTTCTTCTTTTTATATTTAAAATTTTATGTTATTAATACTAGATTAGTAGAGAATAAACTAATTTAATCAGTTCTAATATAATTTTAAATATTATTTTTCTTCTATTTTTTTTTCTAAAGTTTCTATAACTCAATATATAAAAAAATATATATTTTTATTATTTTTACAAGTTTTTTTTTTCTTATATACGTCGACAGCAATAACAGTTAGTTTTAAAAAGTCTAAGTCTAAAAAATATAAAACCTTAGAACTATAAGTTCTAAATAAATTTCTGTTGCTGTAGCTGTAGACTATATAATAACTAAAAAACAAAAAATTTAAAATAAATCTTTAAATATAACTAAATTATTACTAAAAAATTAACAAATCTTACTACCGTAGCTGTTAATTATATAAAGTTTATAAAAAAAAGTCCAGATTCTAAATAAAACTAAATATTAGAACAGCTATAATAACACGCGACGTATTAGAATCCAAGCCATCTAAAAAAAATTTAAAAATTAATTCTATTTATAAATAAAATTAATAAGACTTCCGGTGGAGATATCTCATCCGAAGGATTCTATAATGTTTATAAAAATAACCTAAAACACATCTTTAAATTAGTATTAAAAGTTTATAATAAGTTTAAAAAAAAATTACCGAACTATTAGCTAAAATAGTTAAATTAAAAAAAATCTAACTTAGCTAGAAGTTAATTATAATATCTTCTTCTATAATATTAATTTTTTAGAAGCTAAAGAAAATATTCTAAATACTAAGAATATATAAGTTATAGTATAAAAAAATACTATATTAATTTTAGTAACCGATACCAGCTATAGATTTCTAATTATTAAAAGGATTTTAAAACTTTTAGACCTTCTAATATTTAATAATAGAAAAAGTATAATCTTTAAAAACTAAAGACTAGTAATTAAATAAAAACTTAAAACTAATATTAATTATTATAAAAGCCCGGTTATAAAAAAAATATAAATTACCAGCTGTTATAAAAATAATATCTATAAATATTTACTTTCTTAATTAAAAACTAAAACTAAATATTTTTATAAAAATATAATTAATATTTTATTTTATCTAGCCATAATCTATATTAATTTAAATAAAAAGTAGAATATTTAATTAAAATATATATATTATAAAATAATTTTTAAATAAAAATTCCACGACTTCTATATCTAATTCTACTATCTAGTAAATAAAGCAGAGATTTCTAAGAACTAATAAAAATTTAACTTTTATTAAAAACTGTTTCTAAAACTTAAAAAACTAATTTTTATTAAATATTATAAATATAATATTAATTTTAAGTAGTATACTATTATTTATACTAAAGTATTAAAAAATATAAATTGAAATTTAAAATACCGCTGTCGGAGCTTACTATTCAGCTATAAAAATAATTTAAATAATAAAATAAATCTAATATCTAATAAAAATATTATTAAAATACTAATCAAATTCTGTATAAATAAAAAAACCTATATTATACTACTAGCTAAAAAAAATATTTCTATTATGAAAAGTCCGGATATTTTAGCTGTGACTGCCTAAAAAAGATATTTTTTATTAAAATAATAAAAAAAACCAAATCTAAAAATATATTAATAAAAAACTTAGTTTAAAGAAAGTCTTTATTTTAGATATAATAAATATAAACTAATAGTATATTAATTTAAAAATATTATTAAGATCTTTTAGAAATAGTTTTATAATTAAAATTCTAATTTTAAAAAATATAATAACTATTTCTATCCGAATTCTAATAAATACTAGAATAAATATTTATATCTATATTAATATTAAATTTATAGTTAGAATAGGAATATTTCTTAAAATAAAATTATTTAAATTATAAAATATTTAAAATATAATTAGATTTAATAAAAGACTTTTTATTCTTCTAATATACACAATCTATTTTAATCTTATAGTAGAAAAAAGATTTTTTAAATAGATTTTTTTTACTACTAAATCTAAAATTCTATAATATAATTTTAGAAAAACTATAATTAATAAAATAAGAAGTTTTACTGAATTATTATATAAATTAATTTATATAATTTAAAAAACTCTTATTTAAAAATAAAATCTAAATTAGAATTTTATAAATAATTCTCTTTAAAATTATTAAATATTAGAAAGTGAATTAAATATATTAGAAGAATATTAAATAAAAAAATAAATTAATTACTAGATCTAAAAAATAGATAATAAATAATCTTCTTTTATTAAATTATTAAAATATTTTTATTTAAAATAATTAATAATTATATAATATTATTTTTTCTAACTATAAAGTATTAGAATAGTTGACGAATAGTAATCTACTTTTAAATAAAAAAATAATTAAAAAATAATATAATAAAAATTTAAATTTTTTATTTTATATATAAACTATATAAAAATTAGATAAAAGCAGAACTTATAGTATAGATTAAGTCTAAATACTATATAAAATAAATAAAATACTATATTCTAATAAAAAAGAAATATAAAAATAAGTCTATAAATAATTAGACTAAGAATTAGATAAGATCGAAGACAGCTAATTTAAAAATTATATTAATTAAAATAATTAGCTTTTAGTAATATCTAAAAAAGTTTAAATTAAAAGTCTTTATTATATTTCTATAGAAAATTAAAAAAAATTAATAAAAAAACAGAAATATTCTTTATTAAATAAAAATAATAAAAAATTATTAAAATTTTTTTTTCTAATATTATAATTTAACTAAAATATTCTTTAAATAAGTTTTAAATATCTTACTATTATTTTATATTTATAATTATAAAATCCAGCTTAATAATAAATTTCTATTAAAATTCTTTCTACTATATAAAATAACAGCTAAAAAACTAAAAACTATAAAATATTATATTACTAAAAATCTAAGTAGAAATTTTATTATTTTAAGCTTGATTTTTTTATATTATCTATTCTAATAACTCGGAAACCCGAAGAAGATCTTTATATATATATAGATTATTATAAACTTAATATATTAACTAAAGAAATCTATATTTATTACTATTAATTAATAAAATTATTAATTAACTAAAATAAACTAAAATATTTATTAAGCTAGATATTAGATAAGACTTTTATTATATTTATATAAATTTTAATTTAAAAAATCTAATTATTTTTTAAATAAAATATAATATATTTAAATATAAAATTCTTTTTTTAGACTAATAAACAGATTAGTAGTATTTTAAAAAATAATAAATAAAATCTTATATAAGTATTTAAATAAATTTATAACTATATATATTAATAATATTCTTATGTATAATAATAATTTTTTTAAATATTAGATTTATATTAGACTAGTTTTTAAAAAATTATATAGAGCCGGTCTGCAAGCTGCTATTTATAAATATAAATTCTATATTATAAAAACTAAATTTCTAGGTTTTATTATTTTTATCGACGGGATATAAATAAATCTGAAGAAAATAGTAGTTATTAAAAAATAAAAAATTTTAAAAATAATTTACAGAATATAATTATTTTTAAGATTTTATAATTTTTATTAATAATTTATTAAAAATTATAGTAGGCTAGTCTAATCTCTAATATTATTTATATATAAGAATATTCTTTTTATATAAAATAAAAAATACTAAATAATTTTTAAATTCCCAAAAAATATTTTTATTTTAATATCTATACTAATCTACTATAATCCTAGTTTTTTTATTAAATTAAAAGTTAATATTATAAATAAAACTATTATAAAAGTTTTAGCTTAATATATTAATAATTAATAATATCTAATTTTATTTTTCTTAAAAATTATAATACCCGCCGAACAAAACTATAATATTTATAATAAAAAAATACTAGTTATTATAAAATCTATAAAAGTTTAGAAAGCAGAGCTGAAAGATTTCTAATAAAAAAAATCTTTTAAAATATTTATAAATTACTAAGTATTAAAATATTTTATAATTTTAAAAAAACTAAATAATATATAATAAATAAAATAGACTAAATTTTTATTTAAATACTATTTTAAAATTTAATACAGACTTAGAAAAGCTAATATTTTAACTAATATATTTGTTTAATAAAAAAAGATTTATAAATTATTAGATTAGAAATATAATTAGATTATATTATAATTAAAATAAATAAACCCGAAGATATTATAAATATTATAATTATTTATTTTAATTTTACTAAATAAAAAACTACTACTAACTAATTAAATTCTTTATATTAATTATAAATTAATTAAACTTAGCTAAAAAAATACTACTAATCTAAATAGTTCTTATTTTTTTTAAAACAGATTACTATTATATAAAAAATATCTAGTAGTATCTGCCGAAAAGAATCTATATATAAAACTATTAAAATATACTACCAGTTATTTATTATATATTTAGAATAAATAAAAATTCTAAAACTAATTAAATAATATTATTATTAAAATATTTAGAATAAAAATACTTATTAATATTTAAATAATTATATAATCTATAAATATAAGAATTATTAAAAAAAATATTATAAAAACTATGCTAATCTTTTTTTATTACTAACAGACTGTAGTAATATATATTTATAAATCTTTATATATTATTAAAAAATATATAAGAATATAATATTATATATATAATAATAAATTAATTTTTTAAATAAATAATATTAATTCTGCATACTAAAAATATTACTATATAGAATATAGCCCGATGATTTATTAAATTTATCTATATTTAAATAAAATCTTTAAATATTATTATTTTTAATAAAAGATCTTAATTTATCTTAGAATTCTCATAAAAATTTTATTATATTTTTTAAATTAAGTTAAAACTTTCTATAATATATTATCTTTAAATTAATAAATAGATTAAAAATACAAACTAGTATCTAGTCTAAAAACTAATTCTATTTATTAATAATTTTTATAATAACTAGTTAAAACGGCTATTAATAATAGATTTTACCGTAGTATATTTACTATATAGATTTTTTAGAATATTTTTATTTTAAATAGAATATAAATACTAGTTTTAATTATTTTTTAATTAAAAATATTTAATAGATATTAAATAAAAAAATATAAATATTATTTATATCTGCAGCACCGCGACCCGCCTTAAAAATATTTAAAAATTTATTAAAATTAATATTACTAATTTTTAGAAATAATAAGCTATATAAACTAACTATTATTATAAAAAGTTTTTAATTTAAATTAAAAGTAAAAGTCTATATTAATTATTCTAACTAGAACTAGAAATAATTATTTAAAAAATTAGCTAATAAATAGTATAACTTATATAAAATTCTAAAATAAAAAAAATATATTCCGAATATTATTATTTATTGATATTAGAATATATCCAGTATTTTATTCTAAAAAGTTTTAACCCGTGTTAATAAATAAACTAATATTAGAATAAACCTAAAATTAAATAAAGCCGATAAATATAAATAAAAATATAAAATATAAAATAAAAAAAATCTTTAATTTTTATATATATTTAAAAATATTTAATATACTATATTAAATAAGAAAACTTGGATAAAACAGATTTATTTTAGTATTTAGCAGAAAATCTAAAGAATATTTTTATATTTTTAAAAAAGTTTTATAATTTCTATCTAAAAAGCCCCAGTTCTCTAAAGTATCTATAAGTCTAATTAAAAATAGCTGTAGAAAAAGTTTTTAATTTTAACTATTTTAATAATAACTTTGTCTTAAATTCTGCAGAACGCGTACAGCCTACAATTATACTATAAAAATAATTATAAGAAGATTATAAAAATATCTCTTACCTACAGATAGTTAAAACTAATCCAGAAAATAATATAGAAACAGCCCGACAGTTATTACTAATCTAACCCGGTATTACTAATTCTATTTAATATTTTTATTATATTTATCTTATTTATCTATCCGGTTATTCTATAATAAATAAGCCGCGGATATATATTTTTTTATTCTTATTTTTCTCTTCTTCTTCTCATATTCGAAATTTTATGTCATTAGCACTAGATTAGTAGAGAATAAACTAATTTGATCGGCCCTGACATAGAATTTAAAAAAAAGATTATATTAATATTATATCTAAATATTTTTAATATTTTTAATAATATTAGCTATTTTAAGCTACTATATAATCTTTATAAATATTATATTTTAAAAATAATTATTTATTAAATTAAATTCTTTTTTTTGAAATAATATATTATTCTAATAATATCTAAATATATCTACTTCTAAAAATAAATTAATATAAATATTTTTTAAAACTTTTTTTTATTTCTAATTCTTTATATCTTTTATAATATTAATTTTATAGTAAATAGATTTACAGAAAATACCAGCTATATTAATAATACTACTATTATTATAATAAAAAATAATAAAAAAAATTATACTATACTAAATTAAAAATTTTAATAAATTTATAAAATATAATTTATTATATATATATTAATATTTATATTCTTAAAATTCTACTTTATTTATTATTATTATTTAAATTAATTTTAAATAATTAAAAAAAATTTAAATCTACTTTTAAATTTATTACTAAGCCAGCTTCTAAATCAATTATACTAATTATTCTAAGTTTAAAAAACAGCTGATATACGAATATAAATCTTATTAAAACTAGTTTTAATAAAAAATAATTTTTAGAATTATTAATTAAATCTACAACCGGATATTAATTCTAATTAATTAAACTTTTTCTAAAACTAGAAATATTTACTATATTAAATTTAAAAAAAATAAATTCATTAAAAAAAATATTAAGTCTAATTTTTTAAAATATTATTTAATAAATATCTTATATTTAATATTTATCTCTGTTATATAAAGATCTATATCTTAAAAATCTTATAAATTATTAAAATTTTAAAAAATTCTAATTAAAAATTTATTTTTATTAAATAATATTTTTTATACTATTTATATTATTTTTATTATAATATATATTATATTAATTTAATACACTTTTTAGATTTACAGCTATATTAAATATAATAATTAATAAATCTATATATTTAATAAAATTTAATATTATATAAATAAAATTATATCTAAAGACTTCTATCTAATAAATATTAATATTTTAATATAAAATTTTAATTATTATTTATTTTAAAATATTTTTATTAAGTCTATTTATAAATTCTTTTCTAACTAGTTATCTTTCTACTATATATTTATCTTACTAATTAATAAATATTCTATTATAATCCGGTTTTTTAATTATTTTTAGAATTTATAAAAAAGAATTTAAAATTTAATATTAATATTAAATTTATTATAATAGAATAAAAACTTTTTTTATAGCTCTTCTATAATAGGACCCCCCGGAAGTAGTAATTAATATTATTAAAAAGAAAATTCTTATAATATATTTTATTTATATAATTATAATTCTAATTATTATCAAAATCTATATTAATAAATCTAAATTATTAATTAATATTAATCTAATAAAATTAATTAATATTATTATTATAATTCTTAATTTCTTTAGTAATTTTTATAGTATATATAAAAATAGAATAAAAATATATAATACCGATAATACAACTAGCTAGTATTATTTTTATTTTTTAAATAATAAAAAATAATCTGATTTTTTAAAATCTTCTAAAAATATATACTAATAATTAGAGTATTCTTTAAATATTAAAAAATCTAAAGCTAATATTAAAATAATATTTAATAAAAAAATTATTAATTTAATTAACTAAAAGTATTAGTTTAATATTAATATTTTTAAAATTAGAAATATTATCTTTTACTAGATACCCGTGTATATAAATATTTTAAAAAATAAATATATTAATAAAATAACTAAATAGATAATAAAATAATAAAAAAAACCGGTTTTTATAATCTATTATTATAAATTTATAATAAAATAAAGATAGTTCTAAAATCCTTTTTAACAACCTAGATTAAAATAATTAACAAATAAATTTAATAAATAAATTAATAATAATTAATATATAATAATTTTTTTAATAATAAATACTAAAACTAAAAAAAGCTAAAGATCTTTAATAGTATAATAAATTAAATTATTTTTAAATAGTTTTATTCTAAGTCTATATAAATAAAATAGATTTTAATAGTTTTTTTATTTTTATTAAATAAATAGATAATCTAGACTACTTATATAAAAGAACTCCGGAAACTGTATATTATATTTTTTAAACTATTCTTAATATAAAGGTTCTTAAAAAACTAGTAGAAATTCTAATTTTTTATAAATACTAATAAGAATACTTACTAAATTATAATAAATAAAATAAATAATTATATTTTCTTTAGTAATTAGCTGGTTATTCTATCTACTATTAATAATATTAATAGTAATATTAATATTAAAAATAAATTTTAAAATAAAATTCTTTAATAAAATAGATATATTATAATTTTTAAAAGCTTAGTATATTTTAAAAGATATTTTAATAATATCTATTAATTATTAATATCTTATTAATTATTTTATTAATTAATTATTTAATCTAATAATTGATAATATCTATTAGTTTATAGAAAATACTATTAATTAATAATACTTTAATATTCAGCCGGCTAATAAAGCCAAATGATAGTTATTAATACTTCTTATATTTATCTAAAATAATACTAACTAATAGTAATAAAAAAGCTAGTTAGCCGGAGAAACTATAAATTAATAAAAAATACTATATATAATTAATTTAAAATAGACTTCCGGACTTAGTAAATAAAATATAGTAAATAAAAATAAATAGAAAAAATTAAAAACTAAAAAAACTAATTAATAATTTTAAATAATACTTATAAAAAACTATCTTATAAATTAGAAATATAAAATATAAAAAAAACTAGTTAATAGTATTAAATAATATTATTTATAAAAAATTATCTTACTATATAGATTAGTTTATATATATAAATTTAAACTAAAAAGACCAGCTAAAACCAAAAAAACTAAAAAAAATAAAAACTAATTAATATAACTAAAGCTATGAACTAATCTAAATAAAAAGATTCTATCTGTATATAGTCTGCTAATATTTTTAGCTACTTAGATATAACTCTATAAAGGGCTGTATCTGAGTATAATAGATATAATTAATCAATCAATCAATCAAGTATATATTCTTACATTTTTAATAAAAAAGATTTTCGAAATAGTATATAATAATTAGAACTACTAAAATTTTAAGAAATATTTTAATTTTTTAAAAAATCTTATTATTTATAAAAATTATTAAATATTATATTTATATCTATTATATTACTCTTAATATCTATTATATTAAATATTCTAATATTAATCCTTTGATAATTTTTAATTAATAATATTTTTTATTAATACTATTTTATTAGATTATAATAGATTATATTATTAATCTTTTTTTTATCAATAGATATAACTAGCTACTTATTATAATTAATAAATTTATAAAAAAGATCGGCTGTATTTTAAAATATATTAAATAAAATATAATATAATAAAACTAAAAAATACTTATATATTTTTAGTTTTATAATTAGAATATACTCTATATTATAATCTTCGACAGGAATTATTACTTTATATTAGATATAATTAAAGAATTATATAAAAAGCTAAATATTAACTAATTATTTATAACAGTTTATTATTTTTAAATAAATAGATAATTAAAGTATATAATTTAAATTATCAAGATTAAATTATTTAATTATTAAAAATATTCTATAATTATACTAATTATTTGTAATTATAGTTTTATTTGACTTTTTAATTTATATTATAACCGGAAAAATACTATATAAGTTATTATTTAGAATAGATTTATATTAATTATAATACTTCTTTAAATTAATATAAAAATTAGAAAATTAGGATTTTTAAAAATTACAACTAGATATAAAAAGAATAATTATGTTTATTTATATTTTTATTAAAAATATAATCTATTTTCTAATTTAAAAATAACAATAAAGCTTAATTACTAGTTTTTTCATTTTTATAAAATTATTTATTAAATAAAATATTTAATACTTAAATTTAAATTATTACATATATTTTATATTTATTGTATTAATAATCTTTATATAAATTTGGATAATAAAAATAAAAATCTATTTAGATATTGTTATAAAAAATCTTCTATAATTAATAAGAATATTAATAAATAAAAAATTGATAAAATATTTATTTTATAATATATAAAATATAATAGAGGACTATACTATATAGAATATTTAATTTATTAAAAAAATTATTTATAAAATAAAAATTAATAAATCTATAATTATAATATTAAAGCTAATAATCTGATTAAAAAATATAAAATAAATATAAAAAAAATTAATTAATTTATAATAAGTTATAACCGGCAGCTTATAGTCTAGTAATATATTATTATTCATATTTATTTTATTATTAATATTTATTTTATTATTAATATTTACTTTTTTATTAATATTTATTTCTTATTTTATAATAGTATTTTATATTTAATTTATTTTATATTCTCTAAAATCTTATATTTATTTTATTTTCTATAATTATCTTATTTTTTATAATTATCTTATTCTCTATATTTAAGCAACTTTGTTTTTTTTAGAAAAACTTTTTTTTTATTTAATAAATTTAATTTAATTTTATCTTATTAATCTAATATCTTTCGAAGATAATAGAATCGTAAAAGAATATAATAATTAAAACTGTAATATTTTAAAAATCTCTGATTATTCATATAAAAATAGTAGCTTTAATTATTTTAAGATTATTATTTTATTTATTAAGCTTTTCTTTAAAAAATATTATATTTTTTTAAAAAAGTTTTTAATATATACTTTTATCTTTTTTTATATCTGAATTCAAGAAACCTTCGGTTTTTATAATCTTTATTAATATTATAAAAAATATATTTTTTATAATATTAAATTTAATAATAATATTTTTTATAATTATATATTTTAATTTATATATCTACGTATAGAATATAATTATTAACTTTAGTATATAATTACTAAAATAAATAAAATTATAATTAAAAATATTATTTAATATAAAAATTTTATAAATAAGAATATTGATAAAACAGATCTAATTAAATACTATATAATATTTACTATTTTTAAATAATATTAGAAAAAAGCTATTATAGTATTTAAATTTTTTACTAAAAAAATATTATAATAAAAAAAACTAATATTAATAAAAATATAACTTTTTTATTTTTTTTAATTAATCAATATCAGTAAGAATTCTTTTAAAGCTGAACTTAATAAAATTATTAATAATAATATATAATCTAATTATATAAATAATTTTTTAATTAATTTATATAATATTTTTATATTAAATAATTATTAACCAGCTATTAACTTTATAGTATTAAATACTATATTACAGTCGGTTTTTACGTAATATATAATATTTATTATTAATTATATAAATTTTACAAAATAGTTAAATATTTTAAAATAAAATATGCTAAAATTAAAAATTTATATATAAAAAATATAATTATAATTATTATATTTAAATCTATAGCTAGAGCGGTTATTATAATATAAATTATAATAATATAGCTTAAAATTAAAAAGAAATATTTATTATTAAAATTTTTATCAGAAATATAATATTAAAGTTTCTAATTTTAAAAATGTAATTAATAATTTTAAAATATAGATTAAGATTCTAAAAAAAATAATATAACTAAAGATATTTATTATATCTAATATTATTAAAAATATGAATATTATTAAGAATAAATTATTTTTATTTATTATTATAAATAATACTAGTATTTCTATTAATACAGATAATACCGGTAATAAACTTATAATTATATAAAAAAAATTAAATATTTAAAACTTAATTTTAAAAAAACTACTAAAAAAATAAAACTGTTTTATAATAATAATAAATTAATAAAAAAGCTTACTATTTTTAAAAATATTATAAATACTAATACTATAGCTGTTAGTAATATTAATCTAGTTATTAAAAATTTTTTAATAAAATCAATATTATAAAAATAAATATCTTATATAATTATAAACAGAGTAAATCTAAAATTAAAATATTAAAAATTAATTTTACTTAAAAATCAAAAATCTTAAAATATATTATTTTAAAATATAATTAATTGCTTAATACTGTTATAGTTTTTACTACCGAATATAATAAATAAATAAATAATTATAAAAGAATTTTTAAAGTTTTAAAAAAAAAAAATAATTATAATATTCCAATAACTACCTGTAATAATATTATTACTAAATATAATAAACTTATTATTAAATATAATTAATTTATTATTAAGTATAATATTTTAATAACCGACTATAATAAGACTATTATTAAAAATATTTATATTATAACTAAACTATCCAAAATTATTAAAATAATTTAAATTATAAAATATAAAATAATTTTAGACTAGCTAGATAATTAGCTAATAAGCTAAAATAAAGCTATTTAATTTATATATTTTTTTATTAAAAATTACTATAAATAGCACATAATAAGAACGCCGCTGTATTTAAAAAAAGTATTGTTACAGCCGGTAGATTAAAGATTATAGAAAATAATAAAATAGCTATTATTTAATATACTATTTTTCGAAAACTCATATCTAGTATAGTATAGCTAGTGATAAGCGAATACTATAATAATTATCTTTCTCTATATTGTGACTACCGTGATAATTATTCTATTTATTATTAGATTATTTCTAGTCTATTTTATAATACTGCAGTTGATATATCTACTAGTATTAATACTTATGGTTTTTATTTTATTTAATACAAAATATTTATATAACTGTTTAAAAAAATATTATAATAAATATAATATTTAGTATAATAATTCTTTTTCTATAAATACTTTCATTAGTATTTTTATTATTCTTTTTATTTATTAATATATGAAAAACTTTATATCTATGACAGTCTTAACTAACTAGTCTATTATATTAATATTAATACTTTTATTACTAATTATAGTACCAATACTCCTACTATTAACTATAGTAAAACTAATAGTTATATTAATTTTTATAAAGATATTTATAAATTTATTAATCTAAATACACTATTTTAAAAACCTGCTGTGGGAGCTATTTCCTAAAATATAAATAATTATTAATTAATATTTTAAAAATAAAAAAGAGTTAAATTAATAATATTAAAAATATATCTAATTATTATTATAATAATTTTATAATATTATTAATATTAATAATACTATCGCCGTCGGCACTCTAATTATTAAGAATTAGAAAACTAAATATAAATATAAGAAGATTTTAAAAAATAATATTAGAAATATTTATAATTAAAATATATTAAAGTAGCTATAGCTGGTAAAACAGCTGGATATAATAAGAAGCTTATTAAAAATAATATTAAATTTTAATAATAATAATTCTTTTATCTTTTAATTTAATTAAAAATATATTCTTAAGATTATTCTTTCTAAAAACTTTTTTTATAAAAACAGCTATATATTTTAGATTTTTTAATATAATATATATCAATTTATTAATCTAGTTATAATAGTTTTAGTAAAAAATATTTATATATAAAATTATAATACAATTGTTCTGTACAAATTATAGATTTTAATATATACTAATATTCTTTATTATTCTTTTAGAATAAAAAAGGTTATATATTAATTTAGCTGATTTTCTTACAGCTATTATACTTAGAGGTATATATTTGTATTTAAAAAAACTTCTAATAGATTTTTTTATTATAATAAATATATTATATTAATAATAATAATAATAAATTCATTCTTACTTCTGGTAGGCTGAAGACCTGTATAATAGCAGTTACTATAACTAGCCGGCAACTAGTATAATAAATTATGTATATAATTAAATAACTAAATTATATTTTATATTTTTTTATTAGCTATATTATTTTCTTTAATATATTAGTACAGGCTGGATAAAATCTTCTAGTTTGATACTTTAATTAATATAATATAATAAACTAATATATTTTAAGATTTTTTATAGTTAGTTTATTATATGATTAAATATTCTTTTAGTAATATTTTCTATAGAATTTTCGGATAGATATTTTTTAGTTATAATTTTCTAAAAAATATCTTTACTCTAATCTTTTATTAATAGATTTGAATATATTTAATAGTCTAAAAACCGCCGGACCTGGCTTTTATAGTCTATATAAATAATTTTTTATTTAATAATAAATAAAATATTATAAATATTCCGGTAAAAGACTAATTAGACTTTTAAAGTATTTAAAACTTTTTTAATAAATCTTTAAATTATATAAAGACTTTTATATTTAATATAAATTATACTATATATTCTATTTACTTGAGATTAATTAGTATCCGAAGTAGTAAGATTTTTTATAATATTATTTATAATATATAGTTTTATAGATTTATATACTAAAACTAATTAAATAATATATAATATACTAACTATATTTTTAAACTATAAAAGTAGTTAATACTAGCTTTAAATATAAACTAACTAAAATATATTTTAAAACTAATTTTTTTGATTTATATTTAAATAAAGACTGTTAAGATAGTACTATATAAATCTTTATATAATAAAAAAATTATTATATTTAATAAAAAATAATAAAATATATAGTAATATTTTAAAAAATAAAAATTTAAATATTGTTTATATTTATTTAGCTTAGGCTTTAAGTTACTAAAAATAATAATTTTAAAAATAAATATTTTAGAATTAAAATTAAAATTAGATTTAAACTTAGATTATACAGCTTTAGTCTCAGCAGCAGCTTAATTATTCTTAGATTTTTTAAATTCTTAAAAATGAGTTTAAATATTATTCTAATAGCTTATTTAGTAAGTTTATTAATTTATCTACTACTACATATTCTAATATAACCGGGAATATATTATATATAAATCTTCTAATTATTTTAAAAAGTTTTAAAATATTTAATAATCTTTTAAAAATATTTTTATCTAAAAAATCTTTTTAGATTTTTATAGATTTAAATAGTAGTTTAATTATTAATAAAAATTACTATAATAATATCCAGCTATAATAATAATATAATTTAAAAATATATTAAAATTATATAATTATTATTAAGCTCGGCTGTATAGACTATTTATATTACAAAAATTCTAAAATATATAATATTAATATTTAGACTAGAAATTATAGTAGTTTTTATATTTTTTATAATAATATTTTTATTAATATATACTAAAAGAATACTTTTTTTAAAAAACCTTTATATATATTTTAATAATATTATTTTTAGTAGTTATAATAAAAATATTTAAAAAATATTACTATAAGAATATTATTTATAATTAAATAGTTTTAAGATCTTAATTTTAAGAATTAACTAAGAGTCTAATTTTAAGCTGTTATCATAGTAGAAATAATAGATTTTAATTCAGATTATACTTTTATTAATCGTAGGATTTTTATTTAATAAAAAAAATTTAAACAATCTAAGTCTAAATATATATTAAAAAGATATATATCTAAAGACAAGTCTAAAGAATTTTCAAATCTAAAACTATTATTATTAAAAAAATATAAAAATAGACTACAAGAACAAATCCTATAGGAGTATAAAAAATATTTATAATATAAATAAAAATCTATTTTTAAATTAATTTTATAATTTAAATCAGATAGTTTTAAACTATAATAAAACTATATATAATTTTAATATATTATATAAAATATTTATAGAATATCTGCAGCTGAAAAATAATAATTTATATTTTATATAAATATAAAATATTAATATTTTAAATAAAGCTAATAATCAAAATAAAACCTAAAGTTAAAAAAGCTATTCTAATCTGATAATAAATTATATAAACTATACAAATAAAACTAGAATTTAGAATTATATTAAAATAATAAAAAATTAGAATAAATTTAATTAATATATTCTAAATAATTATTAGAATTTTTATTAGATTAATTAGCTTAGAAATACTCTAATAATGTTTTTATAAATAAATTAGTTTATATTTTATCAGAATAAAACAGAAGATGTAGATAATCTTTTATTTTTGATATATAAAATAAATATATTTTAATTAATAATAATTTATTATAATAAAACTGCTTTGAACTATAATATTAAGATTATTAATATATATAATAATTAGAAACTTTAAGAAAATAATATAGCTTTTTTTAATAAAATTAAATATTTTCAAAAAATCTTTTTAAAAAAATAGAATTATTAATTATTTGAAAAAAAGCTGTTTATTTAGTTCATTAATATCTATAATATATACTACTTATATAAATTATAAAAAAACAGCAGAAAATAATATTATTAAAATTATTATATATATTAAATATAAATAAATTGATTATTTAGTAGTTAGTCTATTAAATTATATAAACTTATTTTAATAAAAAATAAAAACTATACTTAATTAAACAGTTCCAGTGGCTGTTAATATAATTTTTTAAAAATAATTTAAACTATTTTATCAAATAGTTTAGTTAAACTACTAGTAAAACTTTTAGAATCTTATTTACAATATCTAGTAATATAATAAACTAATAGATCTTAGAATTATTATAATTAGTTTTTTTTAATTTATAAATTGTAATAATAGTAAAAAAATAAAAGTATTTTAAATAATAGTCCAGCCGGAGGTATATATTAAATAAATATATTATAAAAAAAATTGTTTAAAAGTTTTTTTATAAAATAGTATTAAAAAAATTATAAGATCCGGGAAAAAGACCGCACCAGCTACACCAAACAGCACGCCACTATTAAATTATTAATGGGGAAGAATAAAGAATTATTATTTTTTATTAATTTACTATTTTTTAATAGTATTTTTAGTTCTTATAACTATATAATAATATAATATTATCTAAAATATTCTTTAAAAAACTAATATAATCTTAACTTAATTAACTACTATTATAAAAGTTTATATATATATAATAGCTATTAATAATACTCTTAAGTAATTTAAAAAAAAATGAAAAATAAATAAATAATAATCTACTAGAATTAGTATTTTTTTTACTAATTAAAAATCTTATTAATTTTATTAGTTAAATTATAAAAATATTTTTAATAAATACTTTCTATAAAAATCTTAAAAAAATTAAAAATATTCTTTAAATATAAATAAATTAATAATTATAAATTACTAAAATTACTAATATTTTTAATATTAAGTCTACAGCTACTATATTTATAAAAATATTAAAAATATATTTATATATTAATATTACTTATTATATAATTATAACTACTATCTTTAAATTATATATAAATAATTAGTTCATTAAAATCTAAATTAATATAATTGATATTATAAATAAATTAATAGACTTAAATAATCTACTAATACAGCCAATTTTTATTAAAAATCTTATTATTTATATATAAAAAACTGCGGATATTATAATTATTCTATTATACTAAAATAATAAATTTTTAATAAATTATGTTAATAAAAATATTATTAATATAAAAAATAAAATAATTATTTATTATAAAATTCTTATAAATATTATAAAATCTAATAATAATATAATTCTTAGAGCTAATAATTTAAAAAATCTTAAATATCTTATTTATATATAAGTTTTATAAATTAAGATTTTTAATCTAAATATAATAATTAAATAATATAATTATTTAATTCTTATACATAATATAAATATTAGCTATATTAATTATAAAAATTCTATAAAATAATAAAAAATCTTAATTAAAAAAATTAAAATTATTAATATTAGCTGTTTAATTATAATATCTACTGAAATTATATATATTAGTTGGATATAACTATAAAAAATTATTATTAAAAAAAATAAGTTTTTTATATTAATTATTAAAATAAATAGTTTAAATATAATAAATATTTTTTATAAAGATTTTATATTTAATAATAAATATTTTAATATTAGCTATTATCATTATAATTAGTAGTTTTTATAATATTTTAAATATTAAAGATATAACTATATTAAATAATATTATTAGAAAAACCAAGTGTATATATACTATGCTGGTTTATATAAATTAATAAATTATATATTTAAAAATAATAAAATATATATTAAATATATAAATTATAAATTAAAATATTTTATTTTGAATTATATTTATATTAAAAAAAATTAATCAAAAAATATTTAATAGTATTAACTAAATATTTTTACATTATATATTAAGCTTTTTATTTATAATAATAATACTATTATTTAAACTATTTTTAAAACTAGTTTTAAGTTTATCTAATTATAATATATTTATAGCTGCTTTATAATAACCCGGGCTGTAGCTGCTTAGAATGAAAACTATTCCAAATTAATTATTAAAAAACTAAAAATTTTAATTATAGAAATTAACATTATAATTAAAAATAATTACAGTAAGTAACTAAAATACTACTATAAAAAAATAATTAAAAAACTATAAAAATTAATATTTATAATTAAAGTCTAATTATTAATAATATTTTAATACTACTAACTTAAATAATTTTAGTTTTTAATTTTAATAATATTATAAATATATTTAAGTTTATAAGCTAATACTATAATAATTAGTAAAACTAGTTTATTATTTTAAATAAAAATAATAATAATAAATTTAATATTCATATTTTAAATATTATTAAATCTTTAATTAAAAATAATAAATAGTTACCGCAAATAGCTTAAAATTATAGAAATAAATTATTAAAAATCTAATAATATTATAATATGTTTTTTTAATAAAGGATATATAAAATATAAAATTTATTATTATTTAAAAGCTCTAAATAAACTATTATAATAATTAAATGACTTTATATTTTTAGATTCTAAAAAAATATTTTTATTTAATAATAAAAGTAATATGAAATATAAAACTTATTTTATAGATCTGCTTTTTTATAAATAGATATATTAATCTAAAAATATAAATAGTTTAATATTAATCCTAGTTTTTTAATGTTCTTATATTATAAATACTAAAAAAGAACTATATTTATATATATAATATATATTAGTTTAAAAAAATGGTAATTAATATAAAACTAATAAATCTAAGCTAATATTTAAATCTAAAAATAAAAGTCTTTTAAAAGAATAAATCTAATATTTAATCTACTCTCTGCAGTATTATAAAAACTAAATAAATATATAATTTTTAAAGATTTTAATTTATATTATTTATTTTAAAATTTATTAAATTATATTTATATAAATAATATAGCTATCCAGCTGCTTAATATTATTACTAATAAAAATCTTAAATTATTCTTATTAAAAAAATAATTATATATAAAAAAATAGTATCTATATTATTATTAATCTAATATAAATTATATAGCACCTTAAAAAATATTTTAGTTATTATAATCTATAAAAAAATTAATAAATTAGAATTAATTATATACTAATATATATTATATTTAATTTCAGCTTAATTTTTATTTTATAATAAAAAAATAAGACTAAATTAATACTAACTAATAAATCTATTATAATAAACTAATTAACTAGTTATAACTATAACTATTTATAACTATAACTAATTATTAACTAATTAGCTAAATTAATTATTATTAATATAATAATAAAAAATCTTATTAGAATTTTAACTACTACCGCCGAAACTACTATATTAATAAAAACCATTATTAAATATTTTAAATCCAGCTATATAAAAAACATAAAAAAATTAAAATATTATATATAATAAATAAAATAATAAACTAAATCTAATTATTATATAGATTATAAAATCTATAGCCGAGTTTATAATATACTATATCAATAAACTATTAAATAAAAGAAATAAATATATTAAAAAAAATAAAAAATAAAAAATATTTTAATAAAAGATTTTAGAAGCTAGTTGACTAAATTTATATATATAAAAATTTAAAATCTATATTTATATTCTATATTATAATTACTAATTAAAAAATTAATAAAAAAATCTAAAATTAAAGCTAAGTGTTTTTAATAAATTCTATTTTTAGTTATTAATATAATAAATCTTATTAATATTAATAGCTATAAATACCCCGATCTATATAGAATATTTTAAATAATATTAGATAAAATATATTATATAATTTAGTAAATTATATCTAAAAAGATTTTGAGTTTTAATAAATTATTTAATCTAATTTTTTAATAAGTTTTTTTTATTCAATATTAATTAACTAATATTTTTAATATATATCTAAATATAGACTACTACTGTTAGTACTTCTATTAATTAATTATCATTATTATACATGAATTAAATAAAAATAACTATATTATATTTAAAAATTATTAATTAATTATTTTATTTAATATATTAAATAAAATCTTTAAATTAGTTATTATTTTTTAAATTGGCTATATAATAAAAGTTCTTAAACTATTTCTAAAATATTATATTAATAAATACGAAAAAGAATCTTATAATTATATTTTATATTTAATTTTTAAATAATTTATACTATATAATAAACTACTTATCTAATAATCAGCTTATTAATGGTTAATATTTAAAAAATTTATAATAATATAATATATTAATATTTTTTTATAATCTATAGAAATATTATATATTAACTAAAATTATTAACTAGATTATTCTTTTTACTAACCAGTAAACTACTATTACTATATAAAAAAAATTGAAAAAAAAGAAATATAATTATAAATATTATTTAAAACTTATTATTTTTATTTATTTTTTATTTATTTTATAATATTAATCTATTTAAATTATTTTTTATAAATAGCTATATTCTAATTATTAATTATATAAATAATATCTATATATTAATATAAAAAAATACTATTTTTAAAAACTATATCTATTTATAAAGATTCCATTATTATACTAAAATTTAATAATAGTTAATATATTTTAACATTCTTATTACTAAGATATAGTTTAATTAATATAATAAAAAGTCTTTTTTATATAAAATTCTTTTTATTATATAATTAAATAAATTCTTAATTATTATAAAAATAATAATTAAGCTAATATAAAATCTTTATCATTTTAGAATCTTTTTAAATCTAGAGTTAGTAAAAACTATTTATTTTATTTAATGAAAAACTAAAATTATTTAGTTAATAATTATATTTTTATTAATTATAAGTTTTATTTAAAAAATATCTACTATTAATTTATATTATATATACACTATTATTTTAATTCTTCAGTTATTATTTAAATATTTTATATAAATTATTTATAATATTTAAAACTATTCAAGAACTATTATTAATATTATGAAATATTTTAAAAATATCTAATACAAAATCTTATATTAAATAATAAAAGTTTTTTATATTATTATTAAAATTATTCTAAAAATATATCTTAATATTTTATTATTATAAATTCTAATTAAATAAACTATTAAAAGTATCGGTTTTTAAATTATAATATTATTATTTTATTATTAAATTCTATTTTTAATCTAATAAATCTACCTCGGTAAATACTAATCTAATAGTTTAGAAATTAATCTACTTATATTATTATTAAACTATTTTAAATACTAACTAAACTAAGATTTTAGATTTAATTTAAATATATTAATATTTATTAAAATTATGAAATTAATATTGACTCTACTATAATAGCAGTCTTCTACTACTAATATTATTAATTTTAAAAAAAGATTTTTAAAAATATATTTTTTTATTTTTTATCATTTTTTTATATACGTTAATAGTAATAGTTATTCTAACAATATTAGTATTATAATAATAATTTATAATAAAAATTAAATTATACTAATTAATTAAAAGAATATTTATATAATATATTCTATAAAATTAATTAATATAGAACTTATTCTAATTCTTATTAAAAAAAATCTAATATATTTATTTATAAAAATATTATTTTTTAAATAAGATTAACAGTTATTTCTAAATCTAAATTAATAATAATTTTTATTAATAATTGAATAGTTATACGGGCCTATATTAAGCCCTGGTATTAATTAAAATAAGTAATAATTAAGTAAATAACTAATTACTTTAATTATATATAAAAAGCCAGCTGGTAAGAATATTTCTAATAATTCTTAGATTATAAAAATATACTAGATAATAAAATAATAAATTAATATATGAAAATAGCAGCTATTAAAACTATAAATTAACTAATATTTTTTATACTAATTTTTATTATATATTAATATTTTTAAAATTTAGTTAATTAATAATAAAAAATTAATTAAATTAATAATTTATATAATTTTTATATTTACTATATTATTATTAATATAATAAATAAATATATTTTTAGTTTTTATATAAATTTTAATTAAATATAATTCTTAGTATTAATCTAAATACGAACTAATAAAATTACTTTAAATATTTATTTAAAAACTATTGAAATTATTAAATTAATTATATTATTTTATAAATAAAAATCTTAATTAGTTAAATATACTCTTATTAAATATCTAAAATATAACTGTTTTTATTAAAGTATTTTTAAGCTAAAAAAAACTTACTAACTTTTAATATTTTTTTAAAAAAAATAATAAAATAAATAATCTGTTTTATATTATATATAAAGCTTTTAAACTAGGTTTAAAATCTAATTAATATTATTTTTAATATTATTAGTATTATATGTATTAAAATATAATTATTTTATATATAAAAAACTAATAATTATTAATTAATTTATATACTATTTAGTTATTTATTTAACTAGTAATTAACTAGCTTTCTTTAAATAGGAAGTTTTTATTTATTATATTAAAATTATAATATCTAAAAATCTTTAGACTAATTAGTAAAAAATATTAATAATAAATCTAAATATTAAATTATATAATAATTAGCGGCTGTAATAGCAGCCGGTAAAAAGAATATATTATAAAATAAATATAAAAATAAATATATTTAAAAATTATTAACTCTGCTAGTTTATTATAAAAAAACTATATAATATTATATAAACTATATAAATTAAGAATTTAAAAAAAAATAGATTAACTAGCTAATTATTTTATTTATACATAGACTTAGTACTCCGGTAGCCTGCCCAGCTGTCGGACTGGAACCTGCCGCTACTCGGCCATAGGGCTGATATATACATATATAATAAATTTAATTTCATTTAATTCAATTTAATAAGATCTGGGAATTTTAAAAAATATAATATAATTAATAATAGTTTTAATCTTTTTAAAAATAAAAAAAACTTTTATAAATATTTTTTTAAAATAGTTAAAAATTTTAATATTATTAAAATTAGTATTCAGCAGTATAATAAATAAAATATTTTATAAATTTAGACTTTAGTTTTTAGAATAATAAATTTATATCTATTTATTTAAAATATAAAAATAAAAATCTATCTCTACTATTATATACAAAAATGTTATAATTTAATTAGAAATTCGATTTCTCTATTAATTCTTAATATAATCTTTTAAAAATAGATTTATTCGATGCGGGAAAAATTATTTTTTTTATTTATATAATTTTTTAAGCTCTATTTTTCTAAAAAAAAATTATTATTAAAAAATATAAAAATTACGGTTATTTATCTTACGGCCTTAAATCTTTGTATTTTTGAATATTTTTAATTTTTGTATATAAATTAGATTTTTTATTATAAATTAATAGTTTTTACAGCCTGTTAGTATCTTTATTTAATTTTTTATAATTTTTTAAGTTTAGATTTTGTTTATATAAATATTCCGTTTTATTTTTACCCGGCTTATTAATATTTTAGTAATATTTTTATTATACTAAAGATTTCTATTTATATATTTTATAGTTTGTTTTTTTTTTTATTTTAATTAGCTTTTTTATACGGTATTTTTTATTATTTTTATAATTTTTTAATGCTGTTAAACGTTTTTATAGTCTGTTTCTTCTAAATAGTTGAATTTTTTATAAATAGATTTTTTATATAGAATATATTATTATTAGTATTTATGTTTTAATTTTTAACTTACTATTTCGGACCGGTATTCAGATTTATATATTTTTAAATTCTATTTTAACTATTAAGTATATTTATTTTTTTTATTTTTATAAACTATTTTTAACTTTTTTTTATTATAGTTGTAATTTTATTATTATTAAGCTATATTTTTATTTTTTAATTAATTTATTAAACCGGTGCTGTTATACTAATATAATAGATTATAAAAAATACTAGTTTTGTTATTTATTTTTAAGACTTTTCTAATTATTTATATATTTATTAATAATATAGTCTGCTAGCTGTATTTTCTCTAAAAAAATAAATTTATTTATTTATATAAAAACTTTTTATAGTATTAGAAATAATTATACAGTCTAATATAGAATATATTATATATTTATTATTTTTATTAATAATTAGTTAAATTTTATAGTTTTAGTTATATAAATATACTATATTTTTATATAGTTTTATACTAGATAGATACATATATTTGTGATTTATTTATAAATTTACTTTTATGTATAAAATATTGTATAAAAAATAATATAGTTTTATTTATAGTTTATATACTTTTATTTTTTTTATAATTTATATTTTTATTAGAATTCTAACAGCTGTTAATTTGTATTTAAAATTTATTATTATAATAATATAGTAGTTTTTATATCTGTAAATTATTAAATTAATATATATATTCTTAGTAGAAATATTTTAGTTAATATTATAAATAAATTAATTTATTTATATAAGCTGTTGGAATATAAAAATAGTTGTTTATTTTTTTTATATAAATTTAGTTTTAGAATATAAAATTTAGTAATAATATTTATATTTAGTATAATATAAATTTTTTATTTTATATATTAGATTAATTAGTTAAAATATTTAAAAATATTAATTTATATATTTTAATATATTAATTCGCGCGGAAATAGCTATATAAAACTGATTCATATTTAATATTAATTAATATTATATTAGTTTTTTAAATTAATCTTATTATAAAGAAAGATATAGACTGTCGACGGTATAATTTTTTATTTTATTTAAAATTATTATTATTATTCTAAATATAGATACTGATTACAGCTGCTGTATATTTTAAAATATTATTCTATATTTATATATTATTAAAAAATAGTTATAGTTAATTTATATTAATTTGTTATATATTTTTTATTCTATTTTTTATTATATTTTTCATACAGTAATTTAGGCTGGTATTAGAGTTTATAACTTTATAAAAATACTATTTTATATTCTAATAATAATTTAGACTATAAAAATAGCTGATTAATAATTTTAGTATTTTATATGTATTATATTTTTATTTATAATTATAAGTTTAATATACTATAACGGGCTGAATGTTTGTAGTAGTAGTATTTAATAAAGATATAAATAACTATTAAATAAAATAAGTTAAAATAGATAAAATATAATTAAAATAAGTTATAAGCTAATTTATATAGTAGATTAATAGATTTAATAATATATATTAATGATATTAATTATATAGTTAAAAAAATTAGAATATAGAATAATTTTACTGTTCAGCTATATAAGTAGTTTATACTATATATAACAGTTTTTTCATAATATTATAGCTATTATATAGATTTATAGTCTATTTTTATTTTTTATTATTATAATAGTAAATTCTAATTGGTTAAAAATTTAAAATAAACTATTTTATAGTTAGTCTACGAACAACCAGCCTAATCTTATTATTTATATTTATAAGTTAAAAAAGTAAAAATTATTTTATTTTATTAAGAATATAAAACTTTTTAGACTATTATAAGTATAGTTCTAGATATTAGAATATTAGAAATATAATCTATTTTATTATTATTTTATTTCATTTTTAATAGATTATAATTAATTTTTAGATCCGAATATTATAGATAAGATTATTTTAATTAAACTATTTAATTTAGAAATAAAATTAGAGTTATATAATTTTATTTATATAGATATAATTTATAATTTCTATAATTTATTATATAATTCTTAAATATTTTATTATATAAAGAATCCGGATATTAGTAAGAATTTTTATAAAAAATAGTTATTCTTTTTATTACTATTATTACCGGCCCGGAACAAGTTTTAAAAAAATTATTAATAATAAAAAGATTAAAATTAATAATATATAAATTATATTATATAATCTGTTTTTTTTACAGCTGTATTATTATATTAACATATAAGTTTATTAAAGTAACAAAATAATTAAGTGTATTACTAAATATATATATAAAAGTCTGGATTATATTATATTATATATTTAGACCAGTAATAAGATTAATTAATATTTTAAAAATTATTATATTAATTTAACAGAGATTATTATATATTTTTTCTATTCTTATATTTATAAGAAATATCTGTTGGTTATAGCTTTAATAGTTTATTTTTTAGATTAGTGGACTATATCATTTTTTAAAAATATTAATATATAGTAGATTATAAACTATCTAAAGTTTTTCTATAGTATATTAATAGTTTTTTTTAAATAGAATATAAAAATAGTTTAATTAGATTTTGAATAGATTTATTACTAGTATATAAAAATATTTTAATATTTTATTTAAAATATAGAAAAGAATATAAAATTATAGCAGCCGTAATAGTAGACCTTTATAATTAGTTAAATATATTATTATAGTTTTAATATAAAAAAATAATTTTATTTATAGCTATTTTCACTGTTAAAATAAATTCTACCAATATTAAGAATCTTTATACTATTAATAATATATTTTATTTTTTATTTTAGGCTGTCTACCGGGTTCTAAATCTGCTTAACAGTAATAAAAAATAATATCTAATATTTTAAAAAATAGTAGTTCTTATATTTAGATTTATTTTATAATTTTTATTTATAATAGTTTTATTATTTAGTTTAATAAATAAACTGCTGATATTGTAGAATAAATTTAAAATATTTTTTATAAATAATTTTATTTATTAAATCTTATAGATATAGAAGCCTCCGGCTGTTTTTAATTATAAGATTAATTATAGTTTTCGTTTTATAAGTAGACTATTTAAAACTAAGAATTATTTATTTATAGATTTTTAGCTTTTTCTTCTAACTAGCTAGTAAAAACAGACTAAAAATATTATTAAATATTAAAAATTAGCTAGTTAACCAGCTGACTATATTTTCCCAATTAAAAGATTAAAATATTAGTTAAATAATTTATAATATATAATTTTTAATATTATTATAATAATTATTATATAAGATCAATCGGTCTGCTATTTTATTTAAGATATTAATAGTATTAGAAAAATATTTTTATACTATATTATATATAGTAAACTATATTTATTAAATAAAAAGATTATTTATATAATATTATTTAATATAGTAGTATTACTTTTATTTTATAGCTGTATAATTTATTTTAAGTTTTATATTTTTTTAAATTAATAGAAATATTTATATATTTAATTAGTCTGTAGTTTAATCTTGCGGCTAAACTATAGAATATAAATTTAATTATTTAAAATGAGATTTTTGTATAATACTACTATATTTTTAAGACTATTTACTAAATATTAGATAATATTAGATATTATTTTAATAAACTATTTAATAATATTCTAATTTTTTTAGTAATAATTTTATATAAATATTATCTATAATTAAAAAGAAATATTATCCGAATATTATTATTATTTATTTATAATATTTTTTTTATAATAGTTATTTTGTATTTTATAGTTTTATAAGAACCGCTGTTTATAAAAAAAATTAAAAAATAAAATATATAATATTTAGCTGGCTGATATATTATATAATTATAATTTTTATAACTAAATTAGTCTATTTTTTAATATATGCTAAGCTAAGAATATTAAGAATTTCTGTAAGTATATATTTTTTATAATTTATTTTTATTGGAGTCTGAATGTCGGTTTTTTTGTTAAATATATAATTTTTATAATTTATAATATTTTTTTAAATAATTTTAATAATTATTATTTAAATAAGCTGCTGGATTATATAACTAATATTTATACAACCGATAAAATCTTAATAAATAATATTAATGATAATATTAAAAAATTTATATATAAGTTTTTATATATAATTAATTTATCTGGTCTATCTTTCTTAGTTTTATAATTAAAACTAAATATATTTATTATCTGTTTAAAAAATATATATATATTAAGTAGTTTAAATAATAAAATATATTTATTAATATAAATTCTAAGACTATAGCTAATTAAGAACCAGATATTAACTAATAATTATATTTGTTTAATATAATTAATTCTATAAATTATTTTATATTTAAATAAAAACAAACTTTTTTTTATTTTTATTTATAAATAGTTTCCAGTTTGTTTTTATTTTATAGTAACAGTTAATTATATCTAGAACTAGTTTTTATAAATTATAACTATAGATCTTTGTTTTTTACTATTTTTTTATAAACAGTTACATATAGTATTTTTTTATATAATAGATATCATTAAGCTGGCTGTTTTATATTAATTAGATATAACTATTACTAATAATATTATATATAAAAACCTTTTTTAATAATTTTATAATTAAATATATTATTAGTTGCTAAAATACTTAGTAAGCCCGCCGGCTAATCTATTTATAAATATATTGTACTAGGAATTATTTTAATAGTTTATTTACTAGAATATTTATATACTACTTAGTTAAAAAATAGAAAATTTAATTAATTATATAAATAGCCAGTCTAGGTGCATAGTTTATTTTAAAAATATAATAGTTTAAAGACTTAGTTTTTAGACTATAAGTTTATTTTTTTTTCTTTTCTTCTTCTTTTTCTTCTGGCCGGTAGTAGTATAAAATATAGTTATAAAATAGTAAGTAGTATTAGTCTGAGTTTTAATAATAGTTATAATAGTATTAGCAGCGGTCTTTATAGTCTAGAAAGCAGGTATTATAATATTCTAGCTATCGGCGGAGGTTTTGAGCTATTAGGCTATTTTTTAGGCGGGGGGGCGGACTGCGGGCGGGGGGGTGGACTGTGGGCGGAGAGGTAATAATACAGTGGCTGATGAGAAACTGGGCCAGCAGGTTTTTAAAAGACTTATAAATTATAGGAGTTTTTTTTTTAATTATTATGTCAAGAAGCGGGCTGGTGTCTGGTTCTTAGTCTGACTAGATAGTAGAAATAATAGTACTAGCTAAAAAAATCTCTATAATAATGTTTCTAGATTTTTTATTAGCTATTAAATTAGATTATTCTTAGATTTATCAATAAGATATAGCCTAAAAAGCTATAAACAAAATTAGAAATAAATAAAAAATTAAAAATTTTATATATTATATATAAAATAGTTAAAAAAAGCAGTAAGATTATTAAAAGTAAAAAAATAAAATAGATTAAATAAATAAAATAAATATATTAAATTTATATTATATTAATATATATATTTTTTTAAAGCTAAGTTTTATTAAAATATAAATTATAATTTATTAAAATAATAATAATAAAAATTCTTAATTATTTAATAAATATTTTTTAAATATTAGATTAATTTAATAATTAGCTTTAGATATTTAATTTATTTTATAATATACATTAATTAAAAATAGCTATATTTTCTATAGTTTTATATAAAATTAAAAATATTTTTAATTTTTTATTTTTGTAGATTATTAATTTTTATATATAATAATAAGAATTAATATTAATGTAAAACTAGTTTTTTATTAATGAAGATAAATAAACTAATATTAAATATAAGATATATTTTTATATTAAAAAAATAAAACTAGTTAATAAATATATAAACTAAAAATTTTTTTTATTTTACATAATTTTAAAATATTTTAAACTTTTTATTATATTTTAATATTTTAATATTATAAATATCTAATTATATTTTTTAATTTTTTTTTTAAATTATTTTATAAATTTATATTATTAATTTATTTATTTTATATAATAAGTTTAAATAATAAATATTTTTATTTAAATAAATTTAATAATAATTTATATTTTTATAATAAATTAATCTTCATTTTTAGTAGCTAAACTATTTAAAATAACTATAAATTTAAAATTTATATAAAAATAAAAGTTATTATTTATAAAAAATAAAATAATTTTAATAATATTAGAATAGATTATATTTAATATAAATTTAGCTAAAAAAACTACTAGTTCTAATTATTTTATAAATAATTTATATAAATTTAAAAATATTATTTAAATATTATATTAATTTTTTTAATCTAACTATTAATTTTTAAATAATATATTATAAAAAGTTTATTAGTAATATTAAGTTATTAAATTAAATATTTTTAAAATTTAAAAATAAATTAGAATTTTTTATTTAAAAGAATAAATTAAAATAAATTATATAATTTTTATATATATTAAATATATATTATTATAACAGCAGTAGTATTAGTAGTTAAATTATAAAAAATTAAATATTTTATTTTTATTAAATAATTAATAATTATTAGAATAATATTATAATCTTAGCTTTTAAATAGATATATAATAAAATTTACTTAGATATTAATAAAAACTTTAAAATTTCTTGTTTTATTTTTTTAAATAGGATTATTATTTAATAAATATATTAGTTTTTTATCTATTATTTTATATATTAATAAATATTAGACTAGTAGTATTCTTAAAGTAGAAGCTTATATATATATATTTTTTAAAATATTTAAAAATAGATTTATTATAAATTAATCTAGTTAGATTAGTTTTAATCTATTTATTATTAGATATTTATAATTAATTCTTATAAAATAAATTTTTTTTTATATAATACTAGTAACATATTTAGATAACAGTTTTTATTAATAGCTAGAACTTTTAATATTTCTTTAATTTATTTATTTTTTTTACATATAATATAAAAGAATTTTTATATATAATATAAAAAAAGTTTTATATTTTAAATAGAAGTTATAAGTCTTATTTATTTTTAAATATTATTATTTTTTAAATATATAAAATAAATACTAATTTTATTCCTGGTATATTTTTTTTAAAATTTTTTTTTATTATTTTTACTCTCTGATAAAATCGAAAATAATATTAATAAATAAATAAAATTAATATTTTTTATTTTAAAACTATTCAATTTTAATATAATAAATATTTATTCTTTTTTTTTTAAAAAATTATTTAATCTTTTAATCAGACTGTTAGACTTAATTTTATATTTTTTAAATTTATAAATAATTTTAAAGTTAAAATATAACAGAAATTTAAACTATTAAATCTATTAATAATTAAAAAGCTTAATAAATATAAAGTATTTTAGATTATAATAATTAATAATAATTTAAATTAAAAATAGTATTTTTTTAATTTAAAGTATTATTCTTTAAAATAATAAATAATAATAAATAATTTTTTTATTATAAATTTTATAGTTATATTTAATAGAAGTATATTTTATAGAAAAATATATAATAAAATATAATATTTTATTATTATTATATTAAAATAAAACTTTTTTTAATATATAATTAGAAATATTAGTTTTTAGAATAATATTACAAATCTAGTTAAATAATTAAAAAACCAATATTTTAATAAAAATATTTTTAAGTTTATTAAATATTTTTTAATAATCTATAATTATATAAATAAAACTTTTTTTTATTAAATATACAAATAGAATAGTTAGTTTTAAAAAGTTATAAATAAATTAGTAATAAAAATTATTAAAGTCTAGAAAAACTTATATATTAATTATATTAATTAAAATAGACTATTTAATTATAATTTTAATTTTTTTTAGATTTATATAAAATTTTTTATAGTTTATAATTAGATCTAAAAACTTAATTTTAAATATAATAAACTTATATTTAAATAACTTAATATAAAGTTTTATCTTTTTTAATTTTTATAAAATATAGTAAGTATATTTAGAGTATTTTTTATAAATATAATTATAAATTAGAATATTATCTAAATAAATAGTATAAAATATATTAAAATAATCTTTTAAAATATTATTAATATATTATTAGAATATAATAAAAATTCTAATTAGTTTAAATAATATTATAAATATTTTATATAATTCTAAATAGATTTAGAATATTATAAAATATTTTTAGTTTTTTTTAATTTTAATATTATTAAATATACTAATAATATTAATCTTTATAAAATATTTTATTTTTTTTAAATTATTTAAAGTTTTTTTTATAAGCAAAAGCAGATATCTATTTTTTATAAAAATAATATTTAAAATATAATAATTAATATAAAATCTTAGGTCTTTTTTAAACTTCTTTATAAATAATCCTAAAAAAATAATTAAAAATAAGCTAATATAAATAAAATCTTTTTTTAGATTTTTTAAAAATTATTTTTTTAAAACTTATAATTTATTCCGAAATATTTTATATAAAAAACTAAATAGTAGTTTTTTTTTACTTTTTAAAATAATAATATAATTATGTTTTTAGTATAATAATAGCTTCTTAGTTTTTTTAAAAAAAAATTCTTAAAATTTTTAAATTTTTTAAATAAAATTAGTTCTTTTAGTTTACTAATAGACTTTAAGATTTTATTAATCTAATTTATTACTACTATAAATATTAAATAGTTATAATATATATAAATAATATATATAACTAATAAAATTAGACAAATATTTTTTTTATTCAGATTTTTAAAAATATAATATTTCTAGAATAACCTTTTATTAATATATAATATAATATTTTAATTTTTTAAAATTTTAATAAAATATTATAATAATTCTAGTAATACTAGCTAATAAACTAGACTATATATATAAACTAATTAAGATAAAAATTATAGATTTTTAATTATAAAAAATTAAAAATAATCAAATAGTAAATAAAATAGATAATTAAAAAAATATATTTTTTTAATATAATTATAGATTTTTAAAATTATATAAATATAATAAATAATATAGTCTGATTTTTTTATTAACTATTCAATTTTATAATTATTTTATAAATTTTTAGAAAATATAATAATAATTAGTAGACTTTAGTCTAGCTTTAATTTATTATTCTTAAAATAAAATATCTAATATTAATTATTATATAGATTAAGACTTTTATATTTCTAGAATTTAAAATAATAAAAATAATTATTAAATTAGTCTTTTAAAGTTTTTTTTAATAAGAATTTTTTTAAATATAGTTTTTAAAATAGTATATAATTATATTAAAAAGTTAATTTATTAGTAGTTTAAAATAAACTTATTTTTTGAGCTATTTATTTAAATTAAATAAATAAAGATATTTGAACTATACCAGATAATAAAACTATAAAATTTAAAAAATCTAAAAATAAGATTATTTATTAAAGACTATTTTTATAAAATAGTAGAAAAATAAATAGTATCTTAAAAGTAAATAGATATAAAAATTAAATAATAATAAATATAAAAAATAAATATAGAAATTTGAAAATAAAAAATAAATAAATATAGCTTATAATATTTTAATACTAAATTTAAAATAGTTTTTAATAAAATAATAGTTTAATTTATAATAAAAATATTTATAATATTTATAATATTTAGTTTTCTAATAAAAAAACTAGCAGTATATAATAAATAGATTTATAAAATTATATTTAAAAATAATAGAGTTTTATAAATAATTTTTATTCTAGAATTTAAATTAATTTTTTAAATTATAAAATATTAAATTAATAAAAAATTTTTAAAATTAATTACTTAGTTTAAATTTATATAAATATTATATATAGTAGTTTTTTAAGTTTTAAAAGAAGTATATTAATATAAGATAATTTTTATTCAAAAAAATATTATTTATAAATATAAATTTAAATATATAATTAATATTTTATTTCAATATTAGCTGAAGTATATCTAGATGTATTTTAATTTTATAAATAAGTTTTTAAAATTTTATAAAATAGTTATAAAAACTTTATTATTTTTAACAGAAATTAAAAAATTTATTTTATATAATATATTCTCTGTTTAAATCTTCGAAGAAGTATTTTAAAAAAATAAGAATATTTAAATAGTTAAAAAAAATATATTTTTTATTTTTAATATAAAATTATATCTAGATATAAGATTTCTTTTTAAATTAGCTAATAATATAAGTTTTATAAAAAATAAATATAATATATTAATTAGTATTAATCTTTATTTTTTTTAAATCTAATTAATAAAACAGTAAAGATTAGAATAGTCATTTTTAAACTTATTAAAATTAAATAAATATTTAAAAAAAAATAAAAATAAAAAATTTAAAATTAATTAAGATAATTATTTTTATTAAAGCAGCTGTAGTATTCTTAATTATAAATATAAATTTTAAAATATATATAAAAATATTTATTATAAAAATAATAATTTAAATAATTTTAATATATTTATACTAGACTTAGTTTTTTTTTATAATAATCTTACTGGCGGTAATAACTTTAAATAATAATTAGATTATTTTAATTTTTTTTTACTAAATCTAATTAAATTAAAATACAAATAAAAATTTTTTAAAATAAACTAATTCTAGATTTTTATAATATATATATAAATCTAATTATAAGAATTATATTATTCTTTAGAATATTTATTAATATACTAGATAAATTCTTTCAAGTTATTTAATATAACCGGAAATTATAAGATTACTAATATTTTTATTAAAATTATTATTTTTAAAGATAAAAATTATATAATATTAAAAAATAAACTAATATCTGGTTCTTAGTCTGATTAGATAATAGAAATAATAATACTAGCTAGAAAAATCTTTATAATAATTTTTTTAGATTTTTTATTAGTTATTTAATTAGATTATTTTTAGATTTATAAATAAAATATAGCTTAAAGAGCTATAAATAAGATTAAAAACAAATAAAAAATTAAAAGATTCTATATATTATATATAAAGCAGTTAAAAAGAGCAGTAAGATTATTAGAATTAAAAAAAAGAATAAATTAGATAAATAGAATAAGTATATTAGATCTGTATTATAATAATTATTTTTGTTATTATTATTATTTTTATTATTATTATTATTAATAGTAATAGTAGTAGTAGTAGCAGCTGTTATAGTTATAATAGTAGTAGTATTATTATTAATAATAATAATAATAATAATAAAAATTATAGTTTAAATTAGTTATTAAATTTATTATTAAATTATAGTTTTATTTATAGTAATAGTAATAGTAATAATTTAAAGAATTAAAGTAGTAGTTTATATAAAACTATTTAAATAGTTAGATAAAATAATATATTTTATTTATAACTTATAATCTTATTAATAGTAGAAATAGAGCTTTTAATTACTTTTAATATTTATTAGTATTATATTAAAAATCTCAATCTGTTGAAACTTTTAGTTTAATAAATAATTAAAAATAACTTAAAAGTTTTATTTATATTAATAAGCTATAAGCTTATAGACTATATTATAGTTAGTAGTAAGTTTAATTATGAGTCTAAAAATTATATATCTAGCTGGATTATAATTAGTAGCTGAAATTTAAAGTTATATAATAAAAAAACTAAAAGAATATTAAAAATTATTATAAATTATATTAACTGTTTATTCTAATATAATTATATTAAATTTAATTTATTGGTTTTAGCGGCGTATACAGCGGCGACAGCAGCAGTATTAGTATTATTAAAAAAAATAATATTATTTATAAAAAATATAAACTTAAAAAGGCAGCTGTAGCTATAAGTTATATTTATATGTATTTATATATTTAAATTATTAGTTATTTATTATTTTTTTAGTATTATAGTCCGAATTAGCTTAGAATTATAGTAGAAATATATATTATTTTATATAGCAGCGGTATTTAGTTAGTTATTATTTATATAATTAAATAATACTAAACAGCTATATAATATTAATCTAATATATAATAACCGATTTTCGCATGTAGTATAATAAAATAACTTAATTTCAAAGTTTTAATAATTTATAAAATAAATATTTATAA
The DNA here is from genome assembly GCF_003184765.1 of Aspergillus aculeatinus CBS 121060. Taxonomy (NCBI): domain Eukaryota; kingdom Fungi; phylum Ascomycota; class Eurotiomycetes; order Eurotiales; family Aspergillaceae; genus Aspergillus; species Aspergillus aculeatinus. The sequence continues at coordinate 45,955 of NW_020291562.1, read as the reverse complement.
AATAAACAACTTTTTTTTAAAAAAAATAAAATAAATAGTAATAGTAATAGAATATAGAAAATATTAGATAGTAGATATTTTAATATTTATATAATATCTATAGCTGGTATTTGTTTATATTAACTAATTAATTAGTATACAGCCGGTTGCTTTTATTATAATAATATATATAATATGTATATAGTCCTAATTAGAAATATATATAACGGCCCGGGCCTGCGCGGTACCCCGAGCGAAGCAAGAGCCCAAGGCTTGTATTAGTATATTCTAAATATAATATTATTTAATCAGATTTTAAAAATTTTAAAAAAACTTTATAATTTTTTTAATTTTAGAATAATAGGCCTACCGGACTGCTTTATTATTTATATAATTAAAAATATTATAAAATTGATTATATATTTCATAGTTTCTATTTTTATATATAGCAGCTGTATAATAATATATTATTATTATTATATAATAAAAGTTCTAAAAAACTATAGTACAATCTAAATAAAAATATTTATTAGAAATAATTCTGAATATTAAAATTTTTATTATTTTTATTAAACAGCTAATAAAATCTTCAACTATAATATTAAGATTTTTTATAATATTTAGCTATAGTAGAATTTAATTTTTTATAATAAATATTTTAGTATACTAGTTCTAATCGGTCTTCCGCTATTATAAATAGATAATAATAAATAAAAATTATAAAATAAAAATAAAATTAATAATAATTAATATATAATTTACAATATAATATTAATTTTTATATATATAATAGTTAACCAACCGGCTAGCTATTTTAATAAAAGTTTATATTAGATTTAAGATTATTTAATTATTTATAAAACTAATATAATTATTAAAAATTATTATATTTATAAAATCAATAATTATCAATTATAATTTTTGATTAATTTAATTAATGTCAAGAAGCGGGCTGGCGTCTGATTCTTAGTCTGGCTGAATAGTAGGAATAATAGTACTAGCTGAAGAAATCTTTATAATAATTTTTTTAGATTTTTTACTAGTTATTAGATTAAATTATTTTTAGATTTATAAATAAAATATAGCTTAAAAAACTATAAATGAAATTAGAAATAAATAAAAAATTAAAAAATTCTATATATTATATATAAAATAGTTAAAAAAATAGTAAGATTACTAGAATTAAAAAAATAAAATAAATTAAATAAATAAAATAAATATATTAGATTTATACTATAATAATATATTTTTTTAAAGCTGAGCTTTATTAAAATATAAATTATAATTTATTAAAATAATAATAATAAAAGTTTTTAATTATTTAATAAATATTTTTTAAATATTAAATTAATTTAATAGTTAGATTTAAATATTTAATTTATTTTATAATATATATTAGTCGAAAACAGCTATATTTTTTATAATCTTATATAAAATTAAAAATATTTTTAATTTTTAATTTTTTTAAGTTATTAATTTTTATATATAATAATAAAAGTTAGTATTAGCCTAAAACTAGTTTTTTACTAAAAAAAATAAATAAACTAATATTAAATATAAAATATATTTTTATACTAAAAAATAAAACGAGTTAATAAATATATAAACTAATAATTTTTTTAATTTTATATAATTTTAAAATATTTTACTTAAATTTTTTATTAGATTTTAATATTTTAATTTTACAGGCGTCTAATTATACTTTTTAATTTTTTTAAATTATTTTATTAACTTATATTATTAATTTACTTATTATATATAACAGATTTAAACAGTAGATATTTTTATTTTAGTAAATTTAATAATAATTTATATTTTTATAATAAACTAGTTTATATTTCTGGCGGCTAAACTATTTAAAATAATAATAAATTTAAAATTTATATAAAAATAAAATCTATAATTTATGAAAAATAAAATAATTTTAATAGTATTGAAATAGATTATATTTAATATAAATTTAATTAAAAAAAGCTATTAATTCTAGTTATTTTATAAATAATTTATATAAATATAAAAATATTATTAAAATATTATATTAATTTTCTTAATCTAGTCGTTAATTTCTAAATAATATACTATAAAATGTTTACTAATAATATTAAATTATTAAATTAAATATTTCTAAAACTTTAAAATAAACTAAAATTTTTTATTTAAAAAAATAAATTAAAATAAATTATATAATTTTTATATATATTAAATATATATTATTATAACAGCGGCAGTATTAGCAGTTAAATTATAAAAAATTAAATATTTTATTTTTATTAAATAATTAATAGTTACTAAAATAATATTATACTTTTAATTTTTAAATAAATATATAATAAAGTTTATAAATATATTTTATTATATTTATTTAAATACTAATAGAAGTTTTAAGATTTCTTATTTTATTTTTTTAAATAAAATTATTTTTTAATAAATATAATAATTTTTTATTTATTATTTTATATATTAAATATATTAATAAATATTAGACTAGTAATATTCTTAAACTAAAAACTTATATATATAAATTTTTTTAAAATATTTAAAGATAGGTTTATTATAGACTAGTCTAATTAGATTAGTCTTAATTTATTTATTTTCAAATATTATATTTTTTTAGATATATAAAATAGATACTAATTTTATTTTTAATATATATTTTTTATATTTTTTTAAGATTATTACTTTTTTTTTATTATTTTTACTCTCTGGTGGAGTCGGGGGTGGTATTAGTAAATAAATAAAATTAATACTTTTTTATTTTAAAACTATTTAATTTTAATATAATAAATATTTTATTTTTTTTTTAGAAAATTATCTAATTTTTTAGTTAGATTATTAGACTTAATTTTATATTTTTTAAATTTATAGATAATCTTAAAGTTAAAATATAATAGAAATTCAGATTATTAAATCTATTAATAATTAAAAAGCTTAATAAATATAAAATATTGTAAATTATAATAATTAATAATAATTTAAATTAAAAATAATATTTTTTCTAACTCGAAGTATTATTCTTTAAAGTAATAAATAATAATAAATAGTTTTTTATTATAAATCTTATAATTATATTTAATAGAAGTATATTTTTTAAAGAAATATATAATAAAATATAATATTTTATTATTATTATATTAGAATAGGACTTTTTTTAATATATAATTAAAAATATTAGTTTTTAAAATAATATTATAAATCTAGTTAAATAGCTGTAAAATTAGTATATTAATAAAAATATTTTTTAATTTATTAAATATTTTTTAGTAATTTAGGATTTATATAAATAAGACTTTTTGTTATTAAATATATAAATAGAATAATTAATTTTAAAAAATTATAAATAAACTAATAATAAAAGTTCCTAAAGCCTAGAAAAACTTATATATTAATTATATAAATTGAAATAAATCATTTAGCTATAGTTTTAATTTTTTTAGATTTATATAAAATTTATTATAATTTATAACTAAATTTAAAAATTTAGTTTTAAATATAATAAACTTATATTTAAATAACTTAATATAAAATTCTATTTTTTTTTAATTTTTATAGAATATAGCAGATATATTCGGAGTATTTTTTATAAATATAATTATAAATTAGAATATTATTTAAATAAATAATATAAAATATGTTAAAATAGTTTTTTAAAATAGTTTTTTAAAATATTATTAATATATTATTAGAATATAGCAGAGGCTCTGATTAGTCTAAATAATATTATAAATATTTTATATAATTTTAAATAAATTTAAAATATAATAAAATATTTTTAGTTTTTTTTAATTCTAATATTATTAAATATATTAATAATATTAATTTTTATAAAATACTTTATCTCTTTTAGATTATTTAGAATTTTTTTTATAAGTAGAAGCGGATATCTATTTTTTATAAAAATAATATTTAAAATATAATAATTAATATAAAATCTTAGATTTTTTTAGACTTTTTTATAAATAGTACTAAAAAAATAATTAACAATAAATTAAAATAAATAAAGTCTTTTTTTAGATTTTTTAAAAACTATTTTTTTAAGATTTACAATTTATTTTAAAATATTTTATATAAAAAACCGAACAGCAGGCTTTTTTTATTTTTTAGAATAATAATATAATTATATTTTTAGTATAATAATAGCTTTTTAATTTTTTTAAAAAAAAAGATATTCTTAAAGTTCTTAAATTTTTTAAATAGAATTAGTTTTTTTAGCTTACTAATAGACTCTAATATTTTATTAATTTAATTTATTATTATTATAAATATTAGATAGTTATAGTATATATAAATAATATATATAACTAATAAAAGTAAATAAATATTTTTTTATTAAGATTTTTAAAAATATAATATTTTTAAAATAGACTTTTACTAGTATATTATATAATACTTCAATTTTTTAAAATCTTAATAGAATATTATAATAATTCTAACAGTACTAGCTAATAAATTAAATTATATATATAAATTAATTAATATAAAAATTATAAATTTTTAGCTATAAAAAACTAAGAATGATTAAATAATAAGTAAAATAAATAATTTAAAAAAATATATTTTTTTAATATAATTATAAATTTTTTAGATTATATAGATATAATAAATAATATAGTCCGACTTTTTTAAACTAACTATTAAATTTTATAATTATTTTATAAATTTTTAGAAGATATAATAATAACTAATAGACTTTAGTCTAACTTTAGTTTATTGTTTTTAAAATAAAATATTCAATATTAATTATAGTATAAATTAAGACTTTTATATTCTTAGAATTTAAAATAATAAAAATAACTATTAAATTAGTTTTTTTAAACTTTTTTAATAAGAATTTTTCTAAATATAATTTTCAAAATAATATATAATTATACTAAAAAATCGGCTTATTAACAGCTTAAAATAAACTTAATTTTTTTAATTATTTACTAAAATCGGACGAATAAAGGTGTTTAGATTATAATAAAAAATAAAATTAAAAAATTATTCTAAAAATTAGTATTTTTAATTATATATTAAAAAAGTCCTATTTTAGTATAATAATAATAAAATATTATATTTTATTATATATTTTTTTTAAAAAATATATCTTTATTAAATATAATTATAAAATCTATAATAAGAAACTATTTACTCTTATTTATTATTTTAAAAAATAGTATTCTAAATTAAAAAAAATACTATTTCTAATTTAAGTTATTATTAATTATTATAATCTAAAATATTTTATATTTATTAAGATTTTTAACTATTAATAGATCTAATAGTCCAAATTTCTATTATATTTTAATTTTAAGATTATTTCTAAACTTAAAAAATATAAAATTAAGCCCGATAGTCTGACTAAAAAATTAGATAATTTTTTTAAAAAAAAATAAGCTCCTGCTATACTAAAGCTAAATAATTTTAAAATAAAAAAATATTGATCTTATCTATCTGCTAATACCACCCCCGACCCTATTAAAAAGTAAAAATAATAAAAAAAATAATTTAAAAAAAATATAAAAAATATACCGAAAATAAAGTTAATATCTATTCTGTATATCCAAAGAAATATAATATTTAAAAATAAATAAAACTTATAATTGTGATGGCCGATCAAACCAACTGGATTTCATTAGTATAGTACTATTTAAACAAAATCTTAAGTATAAAAAGAAAAAAAAAGAAAAATAGCTATATTTCCCGCAGTATTATATTATCTAAATATAATATAAATAAAACAAAAAAATTAAATAGATTAAACTAGTTTTCATTTATTATTTAATTTAAATATTTTTTATATAGTTTTTATATTATTCTCTAAATTAGTCTTAACTATTCTTAAATAAAAAATATCTTTATAATCTTTTTTATTATTATTTTTATAATATAATTATAGACTGCAGGCATTCTATAAAATCTAAAATAAAATTATTATTAAAATAATTAAAATTAAAGATTTTTTTACAGCTATTTTTAGTTAGATTTTTAAATATTTTAAAAAATTAGAGCTTTTTAAATAAAAATTATAAAACTTTTTTAAAAATATAGAAATATTTTTTAGATTTTTTATTAGATATTATAATAGGTCTGCTTCGTTCGAGTTTTTTTATTTAATATAATATATTAGATATTTTTAATATATATAAAAATTAAGAATTTTTTTTATTTTATATTTTATATTTATATTTATGTTTATTAGCTCTACTTAGTCCTAAATTTAATTTAATAATAGTTTATTTATTAAAATAAATTAAAACTTTTTAGAATAAAATATTAAATATATTTTAATATTAGCTGATAGTTATATTTAAAATATATTCTTTTTTTATTTTAGAACTTTATATAAGCTGTATTATTTATTTATTAGCTTTTTAAACAGCTGTTTTTAATTCTAATTAGAATAATTAAGATAAATTCTACTTTCAGCTTAAATTAAAGTTTTTTTTAATAATAGTTAGCCTGTATAGCTTATTATTTTTAAAAATTAATAATGTTAATTTTAATAAATTTTTAAATATTTTTAAAATAAATTATAATATTATAAATATAGATAATATTTATACTTTTCTATCTAATATTTATTAAAAATTTCTAATTAAAAAATAATTAAAACTAATATTTATATTTTATTTAAAATAAGAATATTCTAAAAAATATATACAGCAGATATACTACAGTAAAGTCTATTATTAATAATAATTCTAATTAATTATTATAAAAATTATTAATAATCATAATAGTATATATCTATAAATTTTTATATATTATTGAAAAATATATAAAAATATAATACTATATATATAATAATAAATTAATATTTTCAATAAAAAATATTTATTCTATATACTAAGAATATTATTATATAAAATATAGCCTGGTTATTTATTAAATCTATTTATATCTAAATAAAACTTTTAAATATTATTATTTTGAATAGAAAATTTTCATTTATTTAAAGTTCTAATAAGAGTTTTATTATATTTTTTAAATTAAACTAAAACTTTTTATAGTATATTATTTTTTACCTAATTAATTTCAAAAACAATTTTATTTATTAATAATTTTTATAATAACTAATTAGAACTATTATTAATAATAAACTTTATTATAATATATCTGCTATAAACTTTTTTAAAAATATTCCTACTTTAAATAAAATATAAATACTAGTTCTAATTATTTTTCAAGTAAAAATTTTTAATAAATATTATGTTAAAAAATATAAATATTATCTATATCTACAGTACCGCGACCTGTTTTAAAAATATTTAAAAATTTATTAAAACTACTATCACTAATTTTTAAAAATGAATTATATAGACTAACTATAATTAAAAAAACTTTAATTTAAGCTAGAAATAAAATTTATATTAATTATTTTAACTAAAATTAAAAATAGTTATTTAAAAAACTTATTAATAAATAATATAGTTCATATAAAATTCTAAAATAAAAAAATATATTCTAAATATAATTATTTACTAATATTAAGATATATCTAATATTTTATTCTAAGAAACTTTGATTTATATTAATAAACAAATTATTATTATACTAAATCAAGAATTAAATAGAACTAATAAATAGAAATAAAAATATAAAATATAAAATAAAATTCTTTTAACTTTTATATATATTAGAAATAGCTAATATATTATATTAAATAAGAAAACTCGGATAGAACAGATCTATTATAATATTTAGCAGAAAATTTAAAAAATATTTTTTTCATAACTTTTATCTAAAAAACCCCAGTTTTTTAAAATATTTAAAAGTCTGATTAAAAACAGCTGTAAAAAAATTTCAATTCTGATTATTTTAATAATAATTTTATTTTAAATTCTATAGATTATATACAGTCTATAATTATATTATAAAAATAGTTTTAAAAAAGACTATAAAAATATTTATTATTTATTAATAATAAAAAATTATCTGAAAGATAATATAAAAATAACTCTATATATCTTATTTATTTATGTTGTTTTATTAATTTTATTTAATATCTTTACTATATTTATTTTATCTATTTATATAGCTGTTCTATAATAGATAAGCTGTAGATATATATATTTTACTCTTATTTTTTTTTCTTCTTTTTATATTTGAAATTTTATATTGTTAGCACCAGATTGGTAGAAAATGAACTGATTCAATCGGCCATAACAATATAAGAATTAGTTTTATAAAAATTCCATTACTTTAAATTAGCTAGATTTAGAAATATTTTATTGAATATATAAAATATATGAAAATAAAAGAATAAACTATAAAAAAACAACTATAAATATTTAAATTATCATCTATAATAATAAGATTTTTAAAGAAATACTAATAAATTTTATTATTAGTTTATTTATAAATGTTTATAAGAGTCTAACTTATAGAAAATATATAATAATATTATAATAATAATAGACTATTTAAATAAAACAACTTATTTTTATTTGTAGAATATTATTTAAAAAAGCTTCTAATATTTTTTAAATAAAAACTTCTAGATTATATAAAATAGTTATAAAAATAATTACTAATTATTGAATAGTTTTTATAAAAAATTATAATTAGATTTTATTTATATTTTTATATTTAAATAAAAATTAAATATAGCTTATTACCCGCGAACAAATGATTAAATAAAAAATTAAATAATTTATTAGAATAATATCTATAAAGCAACATTAACTTTAAATAGAATAATCAAATAAAAATATTATTATTTATAAAATTTATATATAATAATTTTTTTAAAGATATTTATTAAGTATTTTTTGTTTTTTATAATTATAATATAATATCTGTGAATTATAATATTATAAAGTAGTTGATTATTTCCAAAATATAGATTAAATATATATAAATATAAATATAAAAAACAGATAAAAATAAAAGAAATAAATAAGAAAAAAACAAAATATAGAAACAGGCTGACAGAAAGACATGGAAATATTAGCAAATTTCTTAAATATATGAATATCTTTATACTGTCTATAAAGTCAAAGATTCTATTATAATAAGTTTTTAATTGTATAAAAATAATTACTATAAGATCTATATCATAGATTAAAATTAGTAACGAATTTTAAATATCTAATATATTTAGAAATCTAATATAAGAAGTTATATAAAGAAGACTAAAAATCCTATTACTTAAAATCTTATCTAAATATATAAAACATAATAGTTTTCTATATATAAAGATTTTTATATTATTTATCAAACTTAAAGATTCTGCTATAATAAGTTTATTATCATATATAAATACTTATTATAAGATCTATACTACAGGCTGGAATCAGCAACTAATCTTAGAAATCCAGCAGATTTTAGAAATCTAATATAAAAAGCTATATAGAAAAGGCCAAAGGTCTTTCCGCTCAAAATCTTATTCGGTATTATAGTACATTAATATAAAATGATTAGTAAAATAACAAAGTACTACCATACCACTTCTGCATAGAATAGGATGAACTTAAGTAGATGCCACGGAGCACCCCTAGCCTATCCTAGGTGCTTAGATTGAGTTTTTCCACCCCTCGGTAATTAAAAATAATGGGAACACCTTCGTCTGAGTTTGTCCCACATAGCACCAACCCTGAGGCATACATCTGGGCTTCCCAAAGTGATTGTTGTGCTTTCAAAGACACGAAGTACTACTCATCAAAGAGATAGATCCACGGAATCTTAGGGTGTGTGCACTCTTCCTCAGCCGGAGTAAGCGACAGCTTTGTTCGTTAGGTGCCTTGGAGTGACAGATTTCATAAGTATCCGTGCCAAACTGGCTATAGAAGTTATGGGATACTCCAGCCCAAATTCTGGACATGCGAAGCCGACATGTTATAGACTGACTTATTCATGCCATTAATAAATGAAAGGCAGCCACGGCTCAAACAGCGGGTCCAGCCTCAAGCTGACCGAGTGTGCGATTATAACCCGGTGACCCAGTAACCACGGTACGTCGCTCAGGGCCATTCACACCGCGGCTTTGCCTAGGAGTCCGTGGGCGAAAAGGACCTGAAGAGAATAGGCCAAGTCTGCTGCTGCCTCGACCAGGCCGTCGCGCTATGTCAGCTGTGTTATCTATATCGTGGCCGTCGTCAACGCCAGGTCTTCGCCACTGTCCGAGTCGGGAGAAGGCGGTCCTGAATGTCGGTAGCACTTCCCGTGCACGCGGTGGCACTGTAGGAGGCCCAGCGCTACTGATTCGGCCTCCACCCAAGAATACAGTTTGAGGATAAGCTGGCGCGATGAGACGACGGCCGGTGCGTTCTTGGTCGATGGCAGATTCACGAGTTTCCGCACGTGGCTTTGGGACATAGTAATCCGCCTTGCATAGTGGACAACAAGCTCTTCTACCTGTTAGCCAAGGGTCGACACATGAGGCATGAAAGGCGTGGCCACAGGTGAGCCCACGTATGTCATCATCGTCCTCAATAGAATCAAGACATATGGCACAGGTGTCACCAGGATTCGCCAGAAGTTCGGCGGGAACAGCCGTACGTATTTGATTTCCGACGTCGTCATCGTCATTGTCCGTGGGCTGGGAGGACGGTCAGCCAAGAGCAATATTTTCCGAGGTTTGGTACTTTCCCTAACATGGGTTTGAGTTCCGACAAATCCAGAGCTCCCCTTTTCCGCTTTGTCTAGGGGCACTTCTTCTTTGGTCCGAGACACAGCGGATTCAAGCTGTAGATTATCGTTCAACTGGGGTGTTGGCGCGGCAAGCGCGTCAAAAGATGCGGTAAAGCGGCCATGGCCATCATCTAGGTTATGATCACCGACAATGGAGGCTGCGATACCACCGGCAGTAGAGAGACCTTCGTCAGCGCGGCAAGAACGCCAAGCTTTGTATTTGACGAGTGGGAAACGCTCGTTAACCTCGTCCATACTCATCAACTTCTTTTCGCGCCGTCGCCGATGTGTCCGAGGCATGGCTAGTAAATCTATGGGTTCCCCTGATTCTTCACCGCGAATCTGTCGATTCCGCTGATTATATCGGAAACAATACTTGACTCCAACGATGATCCTATAGCAGCGATTAATCCCGCACAAGTATCCCAGCAAGAGCGACAGGAGCACACCATAGATTTGTAAAAACAACACCGAAACCAAGTGCAACAAAGAATAGCAATGGTGAGCTTGTAGGGCTGGTATTGTTACTGGCCCCATTATGATCAGTGTTGGTTGCACTGGGAGATGAAGTAGTTGGTGTCGAAGACATCTTGTCCAAGGAAATGTAATAAAGTTAAAAGTATGAGAGGTATTGCCTCTCGCAAATCAAGAAGGCAAACCACGAGGAGTCAATTCAGAAGACAGTCCGTATAATCATGGGAGGGGGAAGGATTCCTTGTATGGTGTTAATCGAGTCAAGGCTACGCCTTCAGACTGACATTATAGTCTCAAAGGACGAAACCCACGGTGGCAATGCAGCTCATCTAGGCGGAGACCACAGGGGAGGAGGGACGATGGAAGAAAAGAGCCACAGTTCAGCACTGATTCAATTCAAGGTAAGAATCTGAAAACCCTGTCCAGGCATGGAGGAGACATGGATCGTGTACGCCGTACATTTACCACCGGAATAAGATCCTAAGGGAGGGTTCCTCCACACCAGGCTTGCAAATGGCTGAGGTTGCAACAACAAGTCACGAGACAAGTAGTACTATGATATTAGTTAGAACGGTGCCGCAATGACTAACTTACAGCCGGCCTGTAGTTAGTTACTGTACCCATTTATGTAGTCAGCAGGTTTTAGCCTTCTGTTCACCTCGCTACACCCACAGTTGCTAAACATCCCATTACAACAACATGAGACAGTAGAAGGAACATTGGGGCGATTTCGGAAAAATGCTCAGTTTATGCCGGTTAGATAAAAATGTACTACTCATATAGATCTGAACGTGTAAAGTGGGGAATGATGCAAATTTCCCAAAGCTAAGACCAGAATGTACTTGTTGGTATTCCGTAGTTCTGCAATCTTGAATTCTAATGTCTTGTGCATGTTAGCCACAAGCAGAGTGAACTCAATACAAACATAATTCCGCCCAGCTTGGTTAGTTCCATATAACAAATACGGGGGAAAGAGAATCAAAGTCAAGCATGGAGCAGGACACTAGCTTCCCCCATAAAGATGCCAACCCAGTGGTTTTCTTCGATGTGGCCCTAGGAGGTAAGTCGGACAGGAGTGTTTCTAATTCGTATAGCCAAGTCACACCCCTGAGCTTGGGCAGGCTCACCACGGAAGTACCATCTATGTTTTAGGTCAATGTCAGGTTACTAAACAAGGAATCTAGGGGAGCCTCTAGGTCGAATCAAGATGGAGCTTTTTGCGAACGTCACTCCGCGTACAGCAGAAAACTTTCGTCAGTTCTGTACTGGAGAGAATAAAAACTCCCAGGGGCGATCACAAGGATTCAAGAATTGCAAATTTCATCGCGTGGTTTGTCCAAATTCGAGTTTCACCTCTTCTGTTCCAGAGCTGACTTGACTAAGATCAAAGATTTCATGATCCAGGGAGGTGATTTTATCAATGGCGACGGGACAGGTTCCTGTACCATATACGGAACTTCCAGGTTTGCGGACGAGAATTTTTCACTTAAGCATAAACATGCAGGCATGCTAAGCATGGCGGTATGTTTCTAAACCTTTGACTAGAATAGCGAGCTTGACTACTGACAATATAGAACTCCGGCCCTAACACAAACGGGTGCCAGTTCTTCATAACCACTACTGCCACCCCGTTCCTCGATGGTAAGCATGTTGTTTTCGGCCAGGTGGTGGACGGGATGGAGATCGTGCATATGATCGAAAATACACGCACAACCAGAGACAAGCCCAACCAGGATGTTGTCATTATGCAATGCGGCGAGATGTGATGAATTGTAGTTCGTGCTGGAAAGCAATTACAAAGCTTAAGAAACATCCACTTTACAAAATCCAAGTATTTGTGAATAACACTGGGAGTAATGTTGAAGAATTATGCTTGTCAAAGACATGCATCCCTCGTGGGAGGAAAGGAATGTGAACAGAAAAGCCCAAGTAAATCTGGCAACTTTTGATGGCGAAAATAAAACTGGAAACATTCTAGAGTTTGAACTTAGAGAGATAGTCGCATGCCAGATTTATGGCTTCATCAACCTTATCAGGGTTCACGCCGTTGCCAACAGAAGTGGGACCCTTGCCTCCAGCCTTGCCTCCGACTGCACTAGACACAACAGTGGCCCACTCCGTGGCAGAAGCGCCTTGATCACTTGTTGCCTAACGATAAGCATTCAAGTTAGCCGCACAAGAAGGAACTTGTCAAGAAAGGAAAGCGAACGGCAGAAGTTGGGTTTAGGGGGGAGCGTCTACCTTAGAGACATGACAACCATGTGCTACACGGCCTTGCTCTGGGCTTGCAGCCAGGACATAGACGGTCTTGTCAGACAATTTTGCCTTGACATAATTAATCGCTTCGCTGACAGCTTTAGCGTTGGCGGAAATAGGAAGCTGAGCCACAAGCCAGGACTTGTCGCTGTTTGCTGGGTCCTGGAAATAGCTAGTAACACTTTCGACAGCGGTTTTGGACTCAAGCTTCTGCTGCGCCTTTTGGTCATCGAGAATCTGTTTATTGATGCGAGCGAAGCGTTCTCGGAAGCCAGACTTCTGGAGAGCTGAGATTGACAGCTGATTCAGCTCCGCCTGGATCTGCTTTGCATCCTTCTCTTTATCCGAGCCAAGGGGCATGGCCTCAAGGCGATCGAGACGCTTCCTAAAGTCCTCTGCAAGGCGCTGTACGGTGTGCGCATCTTCCCCAGTGACAGCAATGATGCGGCGAATCCCTTTAGCGATACCTCCTTCTTCGAGAATGATGAGGTCCTTGATATCACCTGTTTTCTGCACGTGGGTTCCACCGCAGAATTCAATACTCACTTCATCCCATCTCGGATCTTTCACATTTTCTAGGATCTCACCAATCTCCACTCCAACAGAGACAACACGGACAGGATCGGGATACGTTTCCCCAAATACGGCCCGGACTCCTGAAATTTGGCGAGCAGTAGCGAGAGGAACCTCTTGCGAGTAGACCGCACAATTTTGACGAATATACTCAGTCGATATCTCCTCGATTCTCGCCAGATCTTTGTCCGTTATAGGAGATTTGTAAGAAAAGTCGAACCTAAGCTTTTCGGCGGCAACAAGGGAGCCCTTTTGCTCGATACCATCACCCAAGACTGACTTTAGCGCGAAATTGAGGATATGTGTGCCTGTATGATTATTGCGAATTGGCCACCGACGGAGTTCATCGTACTCGCAAATAACCGTATCTCCAACAGCTAGTGACCCATATTTCATGAAGCCTGTGTGAAGGACATAGCCAGCATAAAGCTGAACATCACCAACCTCAAGCTCGGCTTTGCCATCAATAATAATTCTGCCGGTATCATTCTCTTGCCCACCCTGCTCCGCGTAAAAGTTGGTGCGGTCAAGAATAACTCCAAGTTGTTCACCGTCGGATATGTCTGCGGTGGACGAGTGGAATGCTTTACCTTGATAGATGGCCTTAACTTGGGCGTTGATGTTGCCCTTGCCAAATTTGGCCGTATCGTCGGTCTTGGTAACGTCACTCATCATTTCTAGCTTGCCCAAGTCATGAACGTCCAACTTGACTGTATCGGCTGCCGCTTTTTTCTGGCCCTTACTCGCTTCCTTCGCTTTGAGGCGCGCCTCCTCAAATTCCCTATCGTCGATCTGCAATCCACGTTCTTCTGCCATGATGCGGGTTAAGTCGACAGGGAAACCGAAGGTATCATACAGTCTCCAGACGTCGGCGCCATGAAGTTTCTCATCCCCTTTGGCCTTGGCTTGCTGAGCATAATGTTCAAACTGGCGCTCACCACGATCGAGTGTCTTTGCGAAAGACATCTCCTCCTCGTCGAGGATTTCCATAACGTCAAACTGCTTTTTCTTCAGCTCTGGGAACATGTCGCCGAGTTGTCCCACAACAGTAGGGACAAGATTCGAGAAAAAGCTTCCAATCTCCACCTGGAAGTACTTGCGAGCGTAGCGTGCCCCTCTACGCAACACTCGGCGAATGACATACCCACGGCCCTCGTTGTTGGGCATCACGCCATCTGAGATAGCAAACATCAGGGTACGGACGTGATCTGCGATGACACGGTACGCAGTATCTATGCCGTCGGCGTCGTCGGCGCCAAATTTCCCGCGATATTCGCGGGCTCCGGTGACATCCTTGATAACTTGGAATAGAGGTGAAAAAACGTCCGTGTCATAATTAGACAGCTTGTCTTGCAGTACCGATACGAGTCTCTCGAATCCCATCCCAGTGTCGACATGCTTGTTGGGAAGTGGCCGTAGAGACCGGTCTGACTCGCGATTATACTGTATGAAGACGTTGTTCCATATCTCAAGAACGTTGGGGTCGTCTTGATTGACAAGGTGGGCAGCATTACGCCCACCAATTCGGTCATAATGGATCTCACTGCAGGGTCCACAAGGGCCTTGATCACCCATTTCCCAGAAGTTGTCCTTCATGTTTCCAGGAAGAATGTGATCTTCTGGGACGCCCACGGATTTCCAAAGCTCCTTCGCCTCAAAATCGGGCTCCAGGCCTCCTTCCTTACTGCCTTCAAAGTATGTAACGTAGAGGCGCTGAGGATCCAGTCCATATACTTTGGTCAACAACTCCCAGGAATAGCAGATTGCCTCTTTCTTGAAGTAATCACCGAAACTCCAGTTACCGAGCATTTCGAAGAAGGTCTAAATAGCAGTTAGTGATTAGCATCGAAGTATGTGATCGTTCTAATTCGTGGCCCTTACATGGTGATAACTGTCCTTGCCAACATCATCAAGGTCCTAGATTCAGTGCAGTTAGCAAGTCTATTTCGATAACAGAGTGCAGTTATATAAGATTGCAATCACATTGTGTTTTCCTCCGGCGCGAATGCACTATATAGTAGAATAATTAGCACGGCAAGGCGCAGCAGGGGTCAGGAAAGCATCCGCCACCTTCTGAGAGTTGACTGCACTTCTAAGGTTGGCAAAGTCGGATTGAGGATCAACTGTGCCCAAGAAGATAGACTTGAACTGGTTCATTCCAGCATTGGTAAAAAGCAGTGTTGGGTCGGCGTGAGGCACAACAGGCGACGAGGGAACTATGTGTGCCCCGGAGGTATGAGCTAATTCGAAATGTTTTCACCAGAGGAAGTCATATTGCTCACCAAATGTATGGCCATTTCCCTTGAAATATTGGAGAAATGTATCTCGAACTTTTTTGGACGTCCATTCCACCGTTGACGGGTCGCTTGAAGCCATGCTGAATGATCTTATGTTGAGCTTTCCTGGTGGTTTGTTCCAAGGCGGGGGTGTGTGAAGGTGGTAGAATATTCTGGGTCTTGACCTAAAGCACGATAAAAGATGAGTCAAAGCCAGTTCCCCGTCCCACGAGAACCTGTGGATATTCATCAAGGAATTCGCTCAGTTAATACATCCTTCTTCATCCAGCAACAAATAATGGGCTCGTTTGTCGCTTGACTTTCCGTGTCTTACGTCCAATATAAAGCAAGTCAAGTACCCTGTAGCTGATGGCATTGCAACCTGGTTGTGTGGGCAATTATCGCGGGAAAAAGCGCCCCGCAGAAACTGATCCTGACAATGACCAGCCTTTGACGAAAAGGTTCAGTCATCTACAATTAAGTAAGTACATGACGCCTACCCTTAATGCGAGGAGCAACTTTAATTCTGGGAAATACTCTGGAAGATCATGTCACTGACGAAAAAATGTTTCTAGCTCCTCTGACACTTCAAGATGACACCTTGGGCCGGCCAAAGCTCGCCACGTCTCATCAGGGCGATCGGATGATGCTTGATGATACCAATCATACAATTTATATACATGACTTGGAGATGGAGCTACAAGATCTTGAAAGTTTGGACAATGAAGTAACAATTCTGTCGGGTGTGGTTGATACACTGTCTACAGTTCCAAGAATGCTGGTGGCCGACGACCAGGCTCACTGTACAGAGCTGGTACTTTACAGCGAGCCCGTACCGCTTACAGCTCCAAAAGAAAACGATAATGTCCGCAAGGCCCTTGTTGCTACTAGGGAGCGCGCCCGGCAGATTCATCATATGAAACACGGTTCCCTACACCCTCATCAATCAATTGTCCCGAATCTTGTTACAGGCAGATGTGATGGTGTTACAGATCCGATGTGCTACAATGAAATGGAAATTGATACAAATAATTAATACCAATACAGGGTATTATATGATACACCGGTACCAAGCTAAATTCCAGGGACTATTACTACACAGATACTATAAAGATGTCAAGATCTTAAGCTTATCTAATATATACTTCTACTTAGCCTCTGGTTTTATTTTAAACTTTTTCTACTGTTTTATTCTGCTGTTATAATATTTATTACAGCTATTTTATTATTATTAAAATTTTATATTATAAATTAAAACTAGTAACTTATCTTAAATCTAATATTATAAATTATTTAAAAAAATAAAAAATTTTCTATTTATTATTATCTAATATATACTTTTATTTAATTTTTAATTCTATTTTTAATTTTTTTTATTCTTTTATTCTACTATTATAATATCTACTATAGTTATTTTATTATTACTAAAGTCTTATATTATAGATTAGAACCAGCAACTTATTTTAAATCTAGTATTATAAATTATATAAAAAAGACTAAAAAGTTCTCTATATATTTTTATTTAATATATATTTCTATTGAATTTCTAATTTTATTTTTAATTTTTTTTATTATCTTATTCTATTTTTATAATATCTACTACAGGTATTTTATTATTATTAATATTTTATATTATAAATTATAACTAATAATATATTTTAAACCTAGTATTATAAATTATATAAAAAGAATATAAGATTCTCTATTTATTCTTATTTAAAGAAGACTTCTACTTAGTCTCTGGTTTAATTTTTCAATTTTTTTTATTATCTTTGGATATTCTAGAATTATAGTATCTACTACAGCTATTTTATTATTATTAATTTTTATATTATAGATTAAAACTGGTAACTTATTTCTAACTTAGTATTATAGATTATGTAAAAGAGATTAAAAAGTTGTTTATTTATTTTTATCTAAATATTTAAAAATGTCAGACTGGAAGGTCACCTGGGTATTAAAACCCTAAGCCCTAGCCTTCTTGATTCAGTTATCTGAATAAGGGCTATTGTTCTAGCCTGCTCCATTTATTCCACCTATTTATTTTTACCCCTGAATTTTTACCCCTGCATCCTTACCCCTGTTTATTAATGTTTCTAGTTTCCTATTTAGGAAGTTAGTAAACATAGGATTTGGCTTAAATAGTCTGATATTTCCTATTATTTTTATTAAAGAAGTTCAGTTCAGTTCTATTGATCAGAATCATATATTGAATTCATCATCCTATTTATTTCCTTATTCATCAAATCTTTGATTGTTCTTATTGAAGATTCTTTGACTTTACTTTCACCTCACTTCCACATACAATTTGTATGGAAAAGTGAAAGTTAATTGAACCTTATCTTAAGGAACTAAAACTCCAACAAAAAACTATTTTTATATAACTTTTGATTTTATTTTTAACTTTTTCTAATTATTTTAAAATATTCTGTTGCTATATTATCTGCTACAGCTATTTTATTATTACTAAAGCTTTATATTTTAAGCTAAGACCGGTGATTTATTTTAAATTTAGTATTATAGATTATATAAAAGGGCTAAAAAGTCTTCTAATTATTCTTATTTAAAGAAAACTTTTATTTAGTTTTTAGTTCTATTTTTAATTTTTTAATTATTTTTAAATATTCTACTGCTATTTATTATAATTATTTTTATTATTATCAAAATCTTATATTATAGACTAAAACTCAAAACTTATTTTAAATCTTTATAAATTATATAAAAAGAACTAAAAAGCCTGCTGCTTATTTTTATATAATATATACTTTTATTTAATCTCTGGTTCTGTTTTTAATTTTCTTTTTGTTAAGAAGCTGGCTGGCGTCTGGTTCTTAATTAGATTAAATAATAAAAATAATAGCTGTAGCTAAATAATTTTTTTAAATAGTTCTTGTTATAGTATAGACCTAATATAAATATTTTATCTGATCTATCTATTCTATCTATTTAATCTATTTAATCTATTTAATCTATTTAATTAGTTTTTTAGTAATCTAACTATTCTTTTTAATTTTTCTATAAATAATTTATATTTTTTAATTACATAATTATTTTTAATTTTATTATAGCTTTTTAAGCTATGTCTTATTTATAAATCTAAAAATAATCTAATCTAATAGCTAGTAAAAAATCTAGGAAATCTATAATAAAAATTATCTAGCTAAAACTATTATTTTTATTATTTGATTAAACTTAAAACCAGTTGATAATCTTTTTTTAATATTATATAATTTTTATTTTTAAAAATAATGATACTAATAAAATACTAATGATTTTATAACTTCCAGTAGTACAAAATAGATTAAAAAAGTTTATTTTATATATTAAAAATAATTTAATTAATAATTTTATTATTATAACTAAGTATATGTCTGTAATATAAAAAATTAAAATAATTAATTATTTATTAATATTAATAGTATCTATTTCTTAGCTAGAATTAAATAAATATATATTAATTTAATATATTTATTATAATAGAAAAAAGCCTACTTAAAGTTTTTTTAAATAAAAATATATGTTTCTAAATATAACAGCTATAAGAAAATCAGTTAAACTAACATATAATTCTTTTTTTTTTCTAAAAGATAATAAATAGTATTAATATATATTAAAATCTATAGTTTTTATAAAATAATTATATTATAACAAGCCTTGGGCCCTTACTACACTTAATATATAAAAAGGTAGGCTGCCTTACAGGCTTTCTTATAAAACTATTCATAGAGCTGTTTATAGAACTGTTTATAGAACTATTTATTAGACTATTTTTAAAACAGTTTTTAGAATTATCAATAAAACTATTTCTTATAAACTTATTTATAAAGCTGTAAGCAGTCTTATTTATATACTATCTATAAAACTATTTTTTATAAACTATTTTATATTTATATACTCGGCTGTGAGATTATTAGCAGAACTATTTCTTACAGAACTGTTAATAAAACTATTTTTTATAAATTTATTTATAAAATTATTAATACAGCTATTAATAGAACTATTAATAAAATTATAAATAAAATTATCAATAGAACTATATCTTATAGGCTTACTTATAAAACTATTAATAAAATTATTAGCAGAGCTATTAATAAAGCTATTAATAAAATTATTGATGAGGCTATTAACAAAGCTGTTAGTAGAATTATTTCTTGTAAACTTATTTATAGAATTATTAATAAAAGTATTAATAAAATTATTAATAAATTTGATAGTAAAACTATTAATAAAATTATTTCTTATAAATTTGCTTGTAAAGCTATTAATAAAGCTATTAATAAAATTATTAATAGAATTATTAATAAAGCTATTAGCAAAACTATTAATAGAGCTATTAATAAAATTATTAATAAAACTATTAGTAGAACTATTTATAGAACTATTTATAAAACTATTCATAAAATAATTTATAAAATAGTTTACAAGATAATTTACAGAATACTTTATAGAATACTTTATAGAATACTTTATAAAATAATTCATATATAAATAAAATATTAAAGATTATATAATTTAAAGCTAAAAATATAAAAAGTTTAATAGAATAGAACTACTGAGTCAGCCGGATAAAAATGAAATATATAAAAAATACTAAAATCTAACTCCAAAAAATTATTAAAATTAAACTATTTATATTGAAAGCTAAAAATAATATTAATTTATAGCGAAAAGTCTAATCTATATATAGAATTTTAAAATTTCAAAAAATGTAAAAAATTTAGATTATAAAAATAATATATATAATTTTTTACTGGTATCTTACTTATTTAGGAAAGTAAGGCTATAAAAATTATATATTGATAAAAGTAGAATTTTTCTATATTAAATAAGTCTATTCTTAGGAATCTTATAAAGAATTAACTGAAAAATCGACTTTTTAATTAAGTTGTGGAATTTCATAATATAATAGTAGAACTTCTATATATAAATATCGTTTAGTAAGACTATTATAATCAGATTAATGAATTAATATATATTATACTAAAAAGTTCTAATTATATAGTTCTTTCTACAGAAAAAAACTACTCAAAAAATAATTTTAAAAATATATTTTTAAATAATTTAAAAAATAAAAATATTATTATTATTAAAGTCTAATATTATTTTTAATAAGCTTAATATTATATTTAGTAATTTTATTTTTAATTAAAGGTATTTTAATATATTTTAATTATAAATATTCTTAATATTATTTTTCAAAATTTTATTATATTTATATTTAGCTTTTTGATATTTAATAATTAGAATACTAATAGTAATAATATTATAAAAATACTATAATAGTTACTAAATATCTTTTTAGTATTATTTATTCCATTTTTTATTATTATTAAAATATTAATTAATAACTATAAATATTTTAATAAGTAGTTTTTATAAAAGATTTTTCGGATAGTAGATTTAGATTAATAAATTTATAAATATTTTTTAAAAAATTAATATAGCCGTCGGTTTTACTATAGTTAATAATACAAATATTAGTATTAATATAATAAACTAGTTGATTAAATTTTTGATAAATAATAAAATCTTTTATGTATTAGTAAATAAAAATAATGATATTAATATTAATAAAAATATCTTTAAAAAGATAATTATTTTAAATATTATATTTATTATAATAGCTTTTTTAAACAGCTGTATATATATTTTTTATTAAATAAAATAAAAAATTTAAATACTAGTATTAATAAATATATTAATTATAATACTATAAAATAAACTAAAAATAGTTTAAGAATAAACCAAATAATTAAATCTATAAGCTGTAATATAAATTTTTTATTATAATATATTTTAACCAGATACATTAATTAAAGTTTATATATTTTTGAAAATATAATTAATAGTATATTTAATAATATTAGTTTCAACTTCTTTATATCCGGCTTAATACTAATAAAATATTATAATATATTAATAATAACTATATTATTAATATGCGGCTTGAAAAAAACCAGATCTTATAATAGTATACTATTTTAATTTTTTTATATTTATTTTGAGTAGATTTAATAAATAGTTAAATAGCTTCTTTAATATGAATAATATTAATAAATATTTAAAATATTTTAAATCTAATATTAATATAAGTTATAATTTTTTGTATAAAATAAATAGTATATAAAAATACTATAATAACAAGTTTTAGTGACCCTTGCTACGCTTGGGGCTATTTCTAGGCCTAGAATAAGAAGATAATATAAAAAATAGTATAAATAAAAATAATAAAATAGTTTATATTTTATTATTAAATTAGGAATATAAATATAGTTAATATATATATACTAATACTCTTACTATTATTATTACTATTATTATTTTATATATTTTTTATTAAAAAAGTCTTAAATTAATAAGTTTTAATTTTTATAAACTATTTTAAATCTGTTATATTAGTTTTCTATAATTATATATATTTTAAATAGTTTTAAACAGCCGGTTGGAATATTAAACTACTTGTTTATAATATAATAAGTAATTATTCTAATAATTAATTAATATAATTAATAACTGATTGATTGATTAATTGATTGATTGATTGATTATATCCATTATACTCAGATACAGCACTATATAGAATCATGTCTGAGTAGCTAAGAGTACTAGCAGACTATATATAAATAAAACTTTTTTATTTAGATTAGTTAATAGTTTTAATTATATTAACTAATTTTTATTTTTTTTAGTTTGTTTAGTCTTAGCTGGCATTTTTAATTTAAATTTATGTATATAAACTGATTTATATAGTAAGATAGTTTTTTATAAATAATATTATTTAATATTATTGATTAGTTTTTTTATATTTTCTATTTCTAATTTACGTATATATAGATTAATTTATATAATAAAATAGTTTTCTATAAATATTATTTAAAATTATTAACTAATTTCTTTGTTTTTAATTTTTTTATTTATTTTTATTTATTATATTTTATTTAGTAAGCCTAAAAATCTATTTTATATTAATTATATATAATATTTTTATTAGTTTATAGTTTTTTTAATCAACTAGCTTTTTTATTACTGCCTGTTACTATTATTTTAAATAAATATAAAAAATATTAATAATTATTTTTTAATTTCATTAATTATTTAGATACTAAAATATCACCGGTTTATTTTTTATAAACTAATAAATATTATTAAAATATCTTTTAAAGTATACCGAGTTTTTAAAAGTTAGAATATATCTGTTTTATTAAAAAACTCTATTTTAAAATTTATTTTAGTATTAATACTATTATTAATATTATTAATAATAAATAAAACAGCCGGTTTGTTATTAAAAAAATATAGCTATTTATTTTATTTATTATAGTTTAATGAATATTTTTATTAATATTTATAAAAAATCAGAATCTCTACTAGTTTTTTAAAAAGTCTTATATTAAAAATAATTTAAAAAAATATAATATATAGTCTTTGAAGTCTTTCTGCAAAAATAGTTTAAATTATTTATTTATTTAAATAAAATAAAAAAACTATTAAAAACTATTTTATCTATGTAAGCTTAGAATAAAGCTGTTTTTTAAAAATAACTTAATTTATTATATTATTTAAAATTTTTAGTTCTTTCTAATTTTAATATCTATTACTAAAAAAAGTTATTATATATTAATTATTATTAGTTTATTTATTAAATCTATTTATTAGTTACTTTAATCTAAGTTTCTAAAAACATTTTTAGAGCTATTTTTATCTTATTTTAAATTTATAATAATAAACTATAAAAACTAGTTTTTTTTATTATTCTACTATTTATTTAGTTCTTTTATTAATATATTTTTTTAAAATATTTATATATATAGATGATTAATAAAAAATAATCTTTTTAATTTTAAAAATATTAATATTAAGCTAGTATCTTTAATTAATTAAATTAATAATTTTTTTATTAAATATTATTTTAATATTAGTTTTAGATTTTTTAATATTTAAAAAATATTCTAGTTGTCGGTATATATCTTTAAAAGATTTTGAAAAATTAGATTATTTCTTATTATTCAAAAAATAAAAATAATATTAACTAGTTTTATTATTAATATTATATACTTCTACTTTATTTTTATATAAGTTATAAAAATTATCGGAAAATCAAAAATTATAGTAGTAGTATTAATTTATTTTATTAAATTGATATTAATTAACAGCCTGAATTTATTAATATAAATTTTTATAATAATTAGAATTATAGTTATATAAATAAAATATATTATAGAAATTTTTTTTAAATAGTATTAATTACTATTTTAAAAAATATTATTATAAAATAATTATAAAAAAAAATCTTTGTTTTATTATAATAAGTTTAATATTAATATTGAGTTTTAGAATTTTTTCTACAGATTTTAAAAATAATTAAAAAACCAGATTATAATAGAATATTTATTAATTAATGAAATAAATATATAATTAAAAAATAACTAGTTAAAAAAATTTATAAATAGATTTAATAAAAAATATTTTAAAATAAATAATACCTAAAATTTTATATTAAAATTATTAATATTTATTAAATAAAAGCTTTTGAATATAATTTTACTTACATAATATTAGATTTTATTAGATATATAAATCTATTAGTTGTATTATTTAATATAATTATAAATTTAAAGAATATATTAAACTAATATAATATATATTATAATAAAAATTATGTAAATAATATAAAGAAATATTATTCAATAAAAATAAGTTTTTAATTAGATTTTTTTAAGATTTTAATAATTTGTAGGATTTTTAAAATATAGATTTTTATATATTAAAAATAGATATTAATATTTATTAAATAGTACTCTAAGAAATTAGATTTGATATTTTTTTAATAAATCTATTTTTTTAGATTTAATATAATAAATATTTTAAATATTAAAAAGAATCTGATTAATTAGTATCAATATTCAGCTATAAATCTAACTAATAAATCTAAAAATTATTTTTTATTAAAACTAGTTTTAATAAGATTTATATTAATATATTAACTATTTTTTAAACTTAAAATAGCTCGTATAATAGATTTAGAAATAGGTTAAATAATAAATTTAAAAATAGATTTTAATTTTTTTTAATTATTTAAAATTATTTTTAATAATAGTAATAAATAAGATAAAACTTTAAGAATATAAATATTAATATATATATAATAAACTATATTTTATAAATCTATTAAAATTTTTAATTTAATATAATATAATTCTTTTTTATTATTTTTTATTATAATAATAATAATATTATTAATATAGATGATATTTTTTATAAATCTATTTATTATAAAATCTAAATTATAAAAAATATAGAAAATTAGAAATAAAAATAAATTTTAAAACATTCTTATATTAATTTATTCTTAAAAATAAATATATTCAGATATTATTAAAATAATATATTATTTAAAAAAAGATTTAATTTCATAAATAATTATTTTTAAAAATATAATATTTATCAAGACTATATAGTAGTTTAGAATAGCTAATATTATTAAAAATATTTAAAATATTTAAATATAAAATTAATATAATTTTTTTATAATTATAAGAATAATTTTAATCATTATATAAATCATTATTTTAATATTTCAGCTATAGTAGCTGCTAAAATAGTTTCTTAAAAATAATAAATAGATTTTTATTAAATAGTTTAACTAAATAATAATTATACTTTTTAAAATCTTTTTTAAAATATTAAATAAAATAATAAATTAGTATATTTTATGTATTTTATAATTATTCTTATTAAACTTATAAAAAGTAATAGTAATTAATTTTTAAAAATATTAAAAATAATAGTTTTATTTTATATAATAATTAAATAATTTTATTAATAGAAAAATAAGTTTAAGAATTTTAGTGATTATAATTATTTATAATATTTAATTAAAAATATTATTAGATTTAAAAATCTTATTAAATACCAGCCGGTAAATAATTTTTATAATTTTAATAATAATAATAAAGAGTTCTTTTATTTTTTTAAATAAATATAACTAATAATATTAGTAAGATCTATTAAAAAAATATTAAAAAAAAATTATTAAATAATACTTTAGTTTTAGTTTTTAGAAACTAATATATAATATTACTTTTTTTTATAAAAAATATATATATTAAATATAAAAAATAGTTTTTATTTTATTTTTTTTAAATCTTATACTTTATATAAATTATTATTAAGCTTTTTTATATAATTCTAATAAGTTTTATAATAAAATTAGATAATATATTTTTTATTATTTAAATTATATATTAATATTTTAATACTTAGATTTTAGAAGTATAGTAATAAATCTATTAAAAATTAGTAATTTTTTATGTTTATATTTATATATTTTTTTATAAATAATAGTATATTAGATTATAACTAGTTTTAAAATAAAAAATAATTTATAATTAAAAAATAAATATTTTAATATTTTTAATAATTTAGTTTATTAGTTTATTAATAAAACTATTATTAATAGTAGTTAGTATAAATCATGATTTATTAAATATAAAAAATAAAATAATTATAAAAATAAATTTAATAATATTTATGATTTTTTAGTTATATTAAAAATATAAATATCTTTACTATAGCTATATATTAAGTTTAATTTTGATAAATAAATAATTAAAAATATTTAAAAAAAAATTTATCATTTTTATATAATAGGCTTGCTTCTAGTATTTTTGAAAGATAAAATAAAAATTAATAATAATATTATAATAGTTTTCTAATATTTTTAGAATATGTTTTTAAAAAATTAATAGTTTAAATGTATTATTATAAGATTTATAAATACTTAGAATATTATAATATAATAGTTTTAAATTAACTGGTTAATAGATTAGCCGGCTAGCTGGCTGACTACTTAACTAGTAGACTAATTATTAAATTAATAAATAAATTAATTAGTTAAAGCTGGCTGTTAATTTAGACTAGTTAAATAATTATATTTATTAGAATAATAATTTTTAAAAACTATTATGTAATTAGAACTTTTAATTATTTTATATACTTAATATTAAACTATAAATTAGATATTAAATAGTTCTCTATTTATAAAAGATTAAAATTATTGAAATTATTAATTATTAGATATTAGATTTTTTTAATTTAGATTTTTTTTATAATTATTATTACTCTAATAAAAATTATTATTTTTAAGACGAGTGTAAAGAAAGATGGATTTAAGCTATCTAGACATCTATTTAATTACTAACTAAAAGTAGTAAGCTATCTAACTAATAAAAAACTAGATATTTTATATACCCCTTCAGCTTGCTGTAAGATCTAAATATTCTAAAGCTATTTAAACTATATAAGATTATTATAATAAAAAACAAACTACTTTCTTAATATTAAAATACTGGAATAATTATATAAAATAAGATTAATAAATACTATTAATAAAATAATTATAGAAAATATAATTAGCCTTTTATATAATAATATTACTAAAATATATAAAATAATATAAATAATATTTAAATTATCTCTTTAAATAAGTATTAAAATAATATAAAGTCTGCTATAAAAAGTAGCTTAGTAAAACTATTTATAAGATTTTTTTTATATTAATATATTAAAAATCTATTTTACTATTCTAATATATATCTTTTATATAAAATAATCTAATATTAATCTACTATATTAATTTTAAAACTATAAATATATATATAAAATTAACTGTATTATTAAAATCTATATATATAATTATTTTTTTATTAATAAATAAATCTAGTTTTATAATAGATTTATATAAAAAGATAGTTTTATAAAATATTTTATAAAATATTATATACTTAACTAATATAAATAAAATTACTAAAACTATCTATTTATATATAAATTATAATACTAGAAATTCCATATATATAATAATATAGGTTTTTATAAATTTTATATTATTATTATTTAAATATAAAGTATTAATATAAATCTTAAATTATTTATTAAAATTACAGCTGTATATAATATTAAATATACAACTTTTAAAATAATATAAAATATATTTAATAATATTTTTATTAATTAAATATATAAAGACTACTTAGTATTAAAATCAATATATAGTATATTTAATATTAATATATATTTTTATTACTAGCTAATTTAGTTTTTTTTATCTTTTTTTATATTAATTTATATTAATAAGATTAAGATTTTTATTTAGTATATTCTAATATCCGGGGTTTATAAGATTTCTTTTATATAATACTTAATTATACTATAATTTACAAAAGGTTTATTAACATAAGTCTATTAACTAATAATTATTATTCTAATTTTATAATCTTAGTATATAAATTTATCTAAAGATTATATTAGTTTACTAGAATATTTTAATTATATAATTTTTTTAAACTTATATAGTACAGCTTTAATTTCTATTATATTACATATAATAAAAAAAAGTTATTTATATATAAAAATAAAATTATTTTTTTATAAATATAAATATAGATATCTTATTTTAATAGTTTAAAATTAAATATATAAAATATTTTATTAATTATTTTATTCTTAAAAAAATACTATTTACTTAAAATTATATAATATTTTTTAAAATATTAGATCTTATTAGATAATTCGCAGAAGCCTGTCGGTTAATATATATATATAGATTATTTTTAGAATTTAGTATTAAAAGATACTATAATAATATTATACTAAATATAGTATAGTTATAGAAGTATAATAATAATAATTATAAGATTTAAAATAATATTATTTAAAATTAGAATATAATTATTTTTAAAATTAAAATCAGACTATTAATAATTTTTATATATTATTTAATATATTTTAAAATATTATATCTAACTGTTATTGTTGGTTTTTATAGTATATATTTATTTATTAAAAAGAATATAAATATTAAATAATATATTAATAAGATTGAATATATATTTTTATTTTATTATTTATTATATTTAGTCTTGATTATCTTCAATTAATTCGGCTGTTAAAAAAATATTTTAATAATATTATAGATTTTTAAAATTAAGATTTTATTAATATAAATTAAAGTTATATTATATAATTAAAATATATTTTTAAAACCAGACTATTTATATAATATATTTTTATTTAAATAATCTAATATTTATAATAGTTAGAATTTATAATCTTTATAAAAATAGTACTGTCAAGGAGCAGACTGGCGTCTGGTTCTTAGTCTGGCTGAATAGTAGAAATAACAGTATTCGCTGAAAGAATCTTTATAATAGTTTTTTTAGATTTTTTATTAGCTATTAGCTTAGATTATTCTTAGGTTTATAAATAAGATATAGCTCGAAGAGCTATAAATAAAATTAAAAATAAATAAAAAATTAAAAAATTCTATATGTTATATATAAAATAGTTAAAAAAAATAGTAAGATTATTAGAATTAAAAAAATAAAAGAAATTAAGTAAATAAAATAGATATATTAGATTTATATTATAATAATATATTTTTTTTAAAATTAAGCTTTATTAAAATATAGATTATAATTTATTAAAATAGTAATAATAAAAATTTTTAATTATTTAATAAATATTTTTTAAATACTAGACTAGTTCAGTAGTTATATTTAGATATTTAATTTATTTTATAATATATATTAATTAAAAATAGCTGTATTTTCTATAGTTTTATATAAAATTAAAAATATTTTTAATTTTTTATTTTTTTAGACTATTAATTTTTATATATAGTAATAGAAGTTAGTATTAGTCTAAAACTAGTTTTTTATTAATAAAAATAAATAAACTAATATAAAATATAAAATATATTTTTATATTAAAAAATAAAACTAATTAATAAATACATAAATTAATAATTTTTTTAATTTTATATAATTTTAAAATATTTTAATCAAGTTTTTTATTAGATTTTAGTATTTTAATATTATAAATATCTAATTATATTTTTTAATTTTTTTTAAATTATTTTACTAACTTATATTATTAGTTTATTTATTTTATATAATAAATTTAAATAATAGATATTTTTATTTTAGTAAATTTAATAATAATTTATATTTTTATAATAAACTAGTTTATATTTCTAATAGCTAGATTATTTAAAATAATAATAGATTTAAAACTTATATAAAAATAAAATTTATAATTTATAAAAAATAAAATAATTTTAATAATATTAGAATAAATTATATTTAATATAAATTTAGCTAGAAAAAACTATTAGTTTTAGTTATTTTATAAATAGTTTATATAAACTTAAAAATATTATTTAAATATTATATTAATTTTTTTAATCTAGCTGTTAGTTTTTAGATAGTATACTATAAAAAGTTTATTAATAATATTAAATTATTAAATTAAATATTTTTAAAATTTAAAAATAAATTAAGATTTTTTATTTAAAAAAATAAATTAAAATAAACTATATAATTTTTATAAATATTAAATATATATTATTATAACAGCAGTAGTATTAATAATTAGATTATAAAAAATTAAATATTTTATTTTTATTAAATAATCAATAATTATTAGAATAATATTATAGTTTTAGCTTTTAAATAAATGTATAATAAAATTTATAAATATATTTTATTATATTTATTTAAATACTAGTAAAAATTTTAGAACTTTTTATTTTATTTTTTTAAATAAAATTATTTTTTAATAAATATAATAATTTTTTATTAATTATTTTATATATTAGTAGATATTAGGCTAGTAGTATTCTTAGACTAAAAACTTATATATATAAATTTTTTTAAAGTATTTAAAAACAGGTTTATTATATATTAGTCTAATTAGATTAATTTTAATTTATTTATTATTAGATATTTATAATTAATTTTTATAAAATAAAAGGTTTTTTTTTAATATAATACTAATAATATACCTGGATAATAGTTTTTATTAAGAATTAAAATTTTTAGTATTTTGCTGATTTATTTATTTTTTTTATATATAATATAAAGAGATTTTTATATTTTAAATAAAAGTTATAAATCTTATTTATTTTTAAATATTATATTTTTTTAAATATATAAAATAAATACTAATTTTATTTTTAGTATATTTTCTATATTTTTTTTTAAAATTATTTTTTTTATTATTTTTACTCTCTAGTAGAATCGGGGGTGGTATTAATAAATAAATAAAACTAATATTTTTTTATTTTAAAATTATTAAATTTTAATATAATAAATATTTATTTTTTTAAAAAAATTATCTAATTTTTTAATTAGATTATTAAACTTAATTTTATATTTTTTAAATCTATAGATAATCTTAAAGTTAAAATATAATAGAAATTCAGACTATTAGACTTATTAATAGTTAAAAAGCTTAGTAGATATGAAATATTTTAAATTATAATAATTAATAATAATTTAAATTAAAAATAATATTTTTTTTAACTTAGAGTATTATTTTTTAAAGTAGAAAATAATAATAAATAATTTTTTATTATAAATATTATAATTATATTTAATAAAGATATATTTTTTAGAAAAATATATAATATAATATAATATTTTATTATTACTATACTAAAACAGAACTTTTTTTAATATATAATTAAAAACATTAATTTTTAGAATAATATTATAAATCTAGTTAAAAAGTTAGAAAACTAATATTTTAATAAAAATATTTTTAAACTTATTAAATATTTTTTAATAATCTATAATTTATATAAACAGAACTTTTTTTATTGAATATATAAGCAGAGCAGTTAGTTTTAAAAAATTATAAATAAATTAATAATAAAAATTACTAAAATTTTAAAAAAATTTATATATTAGTTATATTGGTTAGAATAGACTATTTAACTATAATTTTAATTTTTTTAGATTTATATAAAATTTTTTATAGCTTATAATTAAATTTAGAAACTTAATTTTAGATATAATAAACTTATATTTAAATAACTTAATATAAAATTCTATTTTTTTTAATTTTTATAAAATATAATAAATATACTTAAAGTATCTTTTATAAATATAGTTATAAATTAGAATATTATTTAAATAAATAGTATAAAATATATTAAAATAATTTCTTAGAATATTATTAATATATTATTAGAATATAACAGAAGCTCCGGTTAGTTTAAATAATATTATAAATATTTTATATAATTTTAAATAGATTTAAAATATTATAAAATATTTTTAATTTTTTTTAATTCTAATATTATTAAATATATTAATAATATTAATTTTTATAAAATATTTTATTTTTTTTAGATTATTTAATTTTTTTTTATAAACAGAAGTAGATATCTATCTTTTATAAAAATAATATTTAGAATATAATAATTAATACAAAATCTTAGATTTTTTTAGACTTTTTTATAAATAGTATTAAAAAATAACTAGTAATAAGCTAAAATAAATAAAATCTTTTTTTAAGCTTTTTAGAAACTATTTTTTTAAGACTTATAATTTATTTTAGAATATTTTATATAAAAAGCTAAACAGGAGGCTTTTTTTATTTTTTAAAATAATAATACAATTATATTTTTAATATAATAATAGCTTCTTAGTTTTTTTAAAAAAAAGATATTTTTAAAATTTTTAAAATTTTTAAATAAAATTAGTTTTTTTAGCTTACTAGTAGGCTTTAAAACTTTATTAATCTGATTTATTATTATTATAAATATCAGATAGTTGCAGCGTGTATAAATAATATATATAATTAATAAAATTAAATAAATATTTTTAGAACAGACTCTTACTAATATATTATATAATATTCTAATTTTTTAGAATTTTAAAAAGATATTATAATAATTCTAATAATACTAGGTGATAAACTGGACTATATATATAAACTAATTAATATAAAAATTATAGATTTTTAACTATAAAAAACTAAAAATAATTAGATAATAAATAAAATAAATAATTAAAAAAAATATATTTGTTTTAATATAATTATAAGTTTTTAAAATTATATAAATATAATAAATAATACAGCCCGACTCTTTTTATTAGCTGTTATATTCTATAATTATTTTATAAATTTTTTAAAAATATAATAATAATTAATAAACTTCGGTTTAGCTTTAGTTTATTATTCTTAAAATAAAATATTTAGTATTAATTATTATATAAATTAGAACTTTTATATTCTCAGGATTTAAAATAATAAAAATAATTATTAAATTAATTTTTTAAAACTTTTCTTTAACAGAAATTTCTTTAAATACAGCTTTTAAAATAGTATATAATTATACTAAAAAATCAGTTTATTAACAGCTTAAAATAGGCTTATTTTTTTTACCTGCTTATTTAAATTAAATAAATAAAAATATTCGGACTACACTAAATAATAGAATTATAGGATTTAAAAAATCTAAAAATAAGACTATTTATTAAAAATTATTTTTATAAAATAATAAAAAAATAAATAGCATCTTAAAAATAAGTAGATATAAAAATTAAATAATAATAAATATAAGAAATAAATAAATATAACTTATAATATTCTAATATTAAATTTAGAGTAGTTTTTAATAAAATAGTAGTTTAATTTATAATAAAAATGTTTATAATATTTATAGTAATTAGTTTTCTAATAAAAGAATTAGTAGTATATAATAAATAGATTTATAAAATTATATTTAAAAATAATAGATTTTTATAAATAATTTTTATTTTAAGATTTAAATTAGGTTTTGAGATTATAGAATAT
Source organism: Aspergillus aculeatinus CBS 121060 (assembly GCF_003184765.1). Taxonomy (NCBI): domain Eukaryota; kingdom Fungi; phylum Ascomycota; class Eurotiomycetes; order Eurotiales; family Aspergillaceae; genus Aspergillus; species Aspergillus aculeatinus. Next base: position 12,143 of record NW_020291562.1, on the reverse strand, counting down.
TAGATTAATAGAAAATTTTTAGAATTAGTTATTTAGTTTAAATTTATATAAATATTATATATAGTAGTTTTTTAAGTTTTAAAAAAAGTATTCTAATATAAGATAATTCTTTTTTAAAAAAATATTATTTATAAATATAAATTTAAATATATAATTAATATTTTATTTAAATATTAATCAGAATATATCTAAGTATATTTTAGCTTTGTAGATAAGTTTTTAAAATTTTATAAAATAATTATAAAAGCTTTATTCCTTTTAGCGAAGATTAAAAAATTTATTTTATATAATATATTCTTTGTTTAAGTCTCCGAAAAAGTATTTTAAGAAAATAAAAATATTTAAATAGTTAAAAAAATATATTTTCTATTTTTAATATAAATTTATATTTAAGTATAAGATTTTTTTTAAGTCGGCTAATAGTATAAATTTTATAAAAATTAAATATAATATATTAATTAATATTAATTTTTATTTTTTTTAAATCTAATTAGTAAAGCAGCAGAGATTACAATAGTTATTTTTAAACTTATTAAAATTAAATAAATATTTAAAAAAAAATAAAAGATTTAAAATTAATTAATATAATTACTTTTATTAAAGCAGCTATAAGATTTTTAGTAATAAATATAAATTTCAAAATATATAGAAATATTTACTGCAGAAATAGTAATCTAAATAATTTTAATATATTTATATTAGATTTAGTTTTTCTTTATAATAATCTTACAGGCGGTAATAATTTTAAATAATAATTAGATTATTTTAAAATTTTTTTTACTAAATCTAATTAGATTAGAATATAAATAAAAATTCTTTTAAAATAAAATAGTTCTAAGTTTTTATAGTATGTATATAAATCTAATTATAATAAATATATTATTTTTTAAAATATTTATTAATATATTAGACGAATTCTGCTAAATTATTTAATATAACTGGAAATTATAGAATTATTAATATTTTATTAAAACTATTATTTTCAAGAATAAAAGTTATATAGTATTAAAATATAGAATAATATTTGGTTCTTAGTCTGATTAGATAATAGAAATAATAATATTAGCTAAAGAAATCTTTATAATAATCTTTCTAGATTTTTTACTAGCTACTGGATTAGATTATTTTTAGATTTATAAATAAAATATAGCTCGAAGAGCTATAAGTAGGATTAGAAATAAATAAAAAATTAAAAAGTTCTATATATTATATATAGAATAGTTAAAAAGAATAGTAAGATTATTAGAATTAAAAAATAGAATAGATCAGATAAATAGAATAGATATATTAGATCTGTACTTTGATAAGTATCTTTATTTAAACTTAGTATTAGTTATCTATATATCCTTTTAAATAATAAATAGTATTAGTTGGATATTCTAATTAATCCGGGAATTAAAGTCTGTGGATATTATATATTATAGGATTTTTATAGCTATATCAGCTACTATTTATTTTAATTTTTAAAATATTTTTTATATTATAATTTAATATAATTTTAATAAGATATTTGTATTATAAAATTTTATATTTATAACTAATATATATAGCGGCTTCGGCCGCAGGCTTTCTATTAATATAATAATAATATACTTTATAAAATTATAAAATTTATTTTTTTTAATATAATTTTAAAATATTTTTTTCTATTTTTAGTTATATTTATTACAAAAATCTTACCAGCTATAATAGTTTTAGACTAATATATATTTATAAAATATTTTTTAGAAATTATTTTTTAGATTAAATATATATAAATATTATATATAAATAGTTAATATATTAGTCTTAATATTTAAATATATTTATATTAGATTATATAATAAAATTTATATTTTAGTATTTTAAACTATTACAGATATATATATTAAAATAATAGAATTCAATAAAATCTTATATATAATAATATTTAATAATAATAGTTTATAATATTAAGATTACTATAATATATCTATAGATATAATAAAATTATTTATTATCTAAAAAATAAAATTATTCTTATTTTTAATATTAAGTTTTATTTTTTTTTAATATATAAAAGCAGCGGAGGTAGTTTTTATTTAAAATCTTAGAACCAGATCTTTATAATATATAATAAAAATAGAAATAATTCTTATTTAAAAAACCAGTAAGATCTTTTTATTTAAAAAAAATTATTTTAATATTTAATATTATTAATAATACTTCCGGATAAATTCTTACTATTAGAACTTAAAAAATAATTTTTTTATTTATAGATTAAAAATTTTTTTTTATTATTATTTTTTTTATATATCTTAAAAGATGTCTATAATAATCTTTTTTATAGTTATATATATAAAATATCTTAGAAAATAATAAAAAAATAAAGTTTAGATTTAAACTTATTTATAAACTAAAAATTTAATAATATTTAATAAAATTATTTACTATTTATATATAACTAGCTAAATTAATATTAGATTATTATTCTTTTTCAGCGGTATAAACTAGACAGTATCTTAGTTTTCTAATAATAAAAAAAACTAGCAGTAGAATATATAAAAATATTTCTAATATTATTATTATAATTATTATTATATATATATAATTTAAAAAACTTAATATTATTAAAGTAAATAATTTTTTTTAGATTTTTACTTATAGATTTAAAATATATAGCTGTAATTATTCTTATAACTAATAAAATAGCTGATTTATATTTATAATTTAAGTTTATATTTTTTAATATATTAAAAATTATTAAAGTTAATTAGAATATAAATTCTATAGCTGTATATATAAAATTATTTAATTAATATAATATTAAACTTAATATTAAAATATTTATACTATTTTAAAATTAGTAATAATTTTTCATTTAAAAAAATTAAATAATTAATAATATAAACTATTATTTTTACTATCTTTAGCTAAAAATATTCCAGTAGACTAATATTAATTAATATTATTCTAATTATTAATATAATATATTATTTATATTATTTTATATAAATATTTTAATAATAGTAATATAAAGCTAATATGAAACATATAATATTTTTAGACTTATATTACTTTTTAAATTTTATAAACTTATAGTTATTATTAAAATATTATTTTATAATATATTAACTAGTAATATTTTTATATTACTTATTAAATATAATTAATATATTACTCGCTTTATTTTTAAAATTTTTTAATAAGCAGATTTTTATACAGCTAATAAAAAGATTAATTAATATTAAATAATATTTCTTATTTTTAATATTTATAGATTTTAAATATTAAGTATTATAATTCTAAATATTTTATAAATTTTATTTTTTATTATTAGTTTTTATAATATCTTTTTTATATATTTTTTTTATATTGTAAATTTTATATTCAAAGACTGACTTATAAACTATTTTATTATTAATATTTTTTATTATAGTAATTAATTTTAGCTTATCTATATAATCTAAATAAGAATATTAAAAATATAGATTAATAATAATAAATTAAAAATATTTAAATAATTTATTATTTTTATATATTTTAATAATAAATACTTTACTATTTTATATATAACTAATAATACAACCAGTATTAAAATCTTTAATTTAGTAGTTTTTAATATACTAAATAATATTATAATCATTAAATATTTTTTTTATTAATAATAAGCTATATAAAATATAAAAATTATATTTTATTTTTATAATTAATTTAACAGCTTTATTATTTCTGATATTAAAATATAATTTGATTTTTTTATATTCTTTGGTTTTATTATATATATTAAATAAGTTAAGATATTAATATATTTCTTTAAATATTTATATTTTATATTTAATAAAAAAGTTAAAATATAATATTAATATATATCCGGTATTAGAATTCTATATTTATATAATAAAACAGTTTTTTTTTACTATATTTTTTAGTAATAATTATACTAATAAATATATTAATATAATAAGAATATATAACAGCTGTAAGATTTCCTTCTGCAGTAGAAGATCTATAGTATTATATATAAATTTATAGTTTTTATTTTTAAAAATATATACTTAAATAAAAATAAAAATATAAATTAATACTATATTTATATTTCTTATAAAAAATATATTTATTATTCTTTTCTTTATGTAAAAATAATCTTTAAGTCTAAATAAATTAATTATTAGATTAATTATTTATTAGCTTCTTCGGTAGTTATATAATACTATTCTTTTATTTTTTTAATATATTTATTAAAACTATATTTTTTAATTTATTTTTTTAGGCACCCGCAGGGCTGTATTTATATAATTAATATTTATTTTTTATTTTTAGTGATATTTTTAAAATAAATAACTAAATTAAAAAATTTAATATTATTATAAACATTATTATTATTTCTACCGATATTATTTTTATATATTATTATCTATAATAAAAAATTATTTTTTAAGTAGTATAAAAATAAATAATAATATAAATATTTATTTTACAGCCGAAAGTCTAGATATCGGAGTATTTATATTAAAATATATTAATAAAATATAATAGTTTTATATACTATAAAACCTTTATACTTAAAAAATTAATAATTATAGTTTATTTTCTAAATATATCTTTTTTATAAATGATTCTATAAATAGCAGTAAATATCTTATTAATATATTTAAATTCTAAAAATTAATTTAAATATTTTTCAAGTATATCTTTTAATAATAAACTTATAATCTATTTATTAATTAAAATTAACTATTATTTTTATATATTAAAATATTCCTCGTCTAGACCTAATTATAGTACGATCCTATTAATAAAGTCTGTTATATAATAAAAATAAAAATTTGTTTTAATAATATATAATTAGATATTCTATTCTTATTAATTTGTAAAAAATATTAATAATACTAATAAAAAGTCTAACAGCTTATTAAAAAAACTTTATATTTTTTTAATATTATATATAATATTAAATAATAGTATTTTTATTTTTTAACACAGCTTTCTAATCTAGTATTCTTAATATATATTAAAAATATTCCAGCTATTAATTAACTGGCTGCAGTACTACTTAATATATATAAAAACCTAGAGATTAAAAAAATAAAAAAATATTCTAAATAATATAAATTTAATAGATATAAGATCTTTTAATAAAATGTTAAAAAATTATAATTAAGAATATAATTAATATTAGAGCAGCAGCAGCTAATATAAGATTTATTATTAATTTTAAAAATATTATAATTTAAAATATTAGTTAATAATATTTATTATAGAATTCCTTACACGCTTCAGCCGCAGCCTTTTAGCTTACTTACTTAATTTCTTATATATTTTAACTGCAGTTCTTTAGCTTGCTTGCTTAATTTCTTATATATTTTAACTGCAGCTCTTTATTAAAATAAGTAAAACTACGGATACCGGTGTAGTTTTATATTTAAATAAACTATAATATCCTGTATATTTTATTAATAACCGAAAAATAAACTAATATATTTAATTAATATTCTAAATACTTAAAAATCTAATATTAATATATAGATTTTATTTTTATAGATAAAAAGTAGTATTAATTTTAAAATTATATATATAACTAGTATATTATTATAATTAGTAATACAGCTGGTATATTATTTATTAATATATTTTATTATTAATTATATTATATAATATTAAATTAGCTGGTTAGTTCTAGTTATAACTAAATAATAGAAAACTATATAACTGTTAATTTTATTTATAACTAGATATTTTATTTTTATACTAAATATATTAATATTATTTTTTTATTTAATCTTAGTTTAGTATTATATTATATTTTTATTATTTAATTTTATTTTTTTAATATATTTTTAATATTATTTAATCTTAATATTTTTAAGCTTATTACCGGGCGATTATATAATATATAAAAAACTATTCTAAAGTAAGACTACTAGTTTAATATATAATTATATTTATTAAATAAGTTTATAAAATTATTAATTAATTATATAATAAATTTATTTTTATAAAATAGATAGATCTATAGAATATAATTCTAATATTAAATTGAATAATATTATTAATCTAATTTAATTTTTTTATAAACTAGGTTTAAATAATTTTATTAGCTATTTTAAAAATAAAAAATTAAAAAAATAAATTTTTATAATATTTTTTATAATTTTATTTATTTTTAGTTAATTAATTAATTAATTGATTATATCCATTATACTCAGGTGCGGCCCTGTATAAGGCTATATCTAAGTCGCTAAAAATACTAGTAGATTATATACAAATAGGACTTTTTTATTTTAGCTAATTAATAATTCTAATATATATTAACTAGTTCTATAGATACTAGCAGGTTCTTTTAGCTTTAATTTATATATATATATAGACTAATTTATACAGTAAGATTGTCTTTTATAAATAATATTATTTATTAACTAATTTTTTAATTTTTTAGATCTTTTTTATTTAAAGCTATTAACTAGTTTTTTTAGTTTCAGCTGGTTTTTATAGTTTTAATTTATATATAAATTACTTTATATAGTAAAATAATTCTAAAACTATTAATTAATTTTTTTTTATATTTTTTATTTTTTTAATTTATTATATTTTATTAATAAGCTGAAGAGTTTATATTAAATTAGTTGCTTATAATATTTTTTATTAGTTTATAATTTTTATAGCTAATTAGCTTTTTTATTAGCTATTATTATCTCAGACTAATATAAAAACTATTAATAACCGGTTTTTAGTTTTATTAGCTAGTTAGTTACCGGTTAGCAATACTTTTACAAGCTGGCAGATATTATTAGTTATTAAATTAAATACTTAATTACAAAAATAATCAATAAAATATTAGTAATTAGTAGATATTATTTAAATATTTTAATATAATCATCTATTAAAAGTTTATTTTAAAATCTGTTTTTAGTAGTAGTATTATTATTATTATTATCAATAGTAGATAAAATAACCGGCTAGTTATTAAAAAAAATAATTATTTATTTTATTTATTATAATTTAATAAATATTTTTTTTAGTAATTATAAAAAATTAGGATTTCTGCTAGCTTTCTAAAGAGTCTTATAATATAAATAGTTTAAAAAAATATAATATATAATTTTTAAAATTTTTTATAAAAGTAATCTAAATCATTTATTTATTTAATAAGAATAAAAAAATTATTAAAGTTTATTTTATTTATATAAACTTAGAATAAGACTATTTTTTAAAAGCAACTTAGTTTATTATACTATTAAAAACTTTTATTTTTTTTAATTTTAGTATTTACTACCAAAGAAAGTTATTATATATTAATTATTATTAGTTTATTTATTAAATCTTTTTACTACTTATTTTAATTTAAGTTTTTAAAAAGAATTTAAAAATTATTTTTATTTTATTTTAAATTTACAGCAGTAGACTATAGAAGCTGATTTTATTTTATTATTTTATAGTCTATTTAACTATTTTATTAATATATTTATTTTTTAAAATATTTATATATACAGATATGTAGTAGAAGATAATATTTTTAATTAATTCAATTGATAATTCTTTCTATTAAATATTATTTGAATACTAGTCCCGGGTTTTTTAATATTTAAAGAATATTTTAATTATTAGTATACATTTTTAGAAGATTTTAAAAATTAGATTATCTCTTATTATTTAAAAAGTAAAAATAATATTAGCTAGTTCTATTATTAGTATTATATATTTTTATTTTATTTTTATATAGATTATAAAAACAACTATTAAAAAAATATTAATTTATTTTATTAGATTAATATTAACTAATAATTTCAATTTATTAATATAAATTCTTATAATAGCTGGAACTATATTTATATAAATCAAATATATTATAAAAGTTTTTTTTTGATAATATTAATTATTATTTTTAAAAAGTACTATTATAAAAAAATTATAAAAAAAAGTTTTTATTTTATTATAATAAATCTAATATTAATATTAAATTTTAGATCTTTTTCTACGGATTTTAAAAGTAATCGGAAAACCGGATTATAATAGAATATTTATTAATTAATAAAATAAGTATATAATAAAAAAATAACAAGCTAAAAAAATTTATAAATAAATTCAATAAAAATATTTTAAAATAAATAAAAACTAAAGTTTAATATTAAAATTATAATATTTATTAAATAAAAGTCTTTAAATATAATCTTATTTATATAATATTAGATCTTATTAAATATATAAATCTATTAATTATATTATTTAGTATAATTATAGATTTAGGAAGTATACTAAACTAATATATTTTATATTATAATAAAAATAATATAAATAATATCAAAAAATATTATTCAATAAAAATAAGGTTTTAATTAGATTCTTTTAGCATTTTAATAGTCTATAAAACTTTTAAAATATAGATTTTTATATATTAAAAATAGATATTAAATATAAAATATTTATTAAATAATATTCTAAAAAATTAAATTTAATGTTTTCTTTTAATAAATCTTTTTTTAAAATCTAGTATAGTAGATATTTCGGACTTTGAAAGAAATCCGGTTAATTAGTATTAATATCCGGCTATAAATTTAAATAATAAGTTTAAAAATTATTTTTTATTAAAGCCGGTTTTAATAAGATTTATATTAATATATTAATTATTTTTTAAACTTAGAATAACTAATATAGCAGATTTAGAAGCTGGTTTAATAATAAATTTAGAAAAGAATTTAAAGTTTTTTTAATTATTTTTAATTATTTAAAATAATCGTAAGAAATAAAACAAAATTTTAAGAATATAAATACTAATATATATATAATTAATTATATTTTATAAATTTATTAAACTTTTTGATTTAATATATTATAATTTTTTTTATTATTTTTTATTATAATAGTTATAGTATTATTAATATAGCTAATATTTTTTATAAATTTATTTATTATAAGATTTTTATTATAAAATATATAAAAAATTAAAAATAATAATAAGTTTTAAAACATATTTATATTGATTTATCTCTAGAAATAGATATATTTAAATATTATTAGAATAGTATATTATTTTAAAAAAAGTTTAATTTAATAAATAATTATGTTTAGAATATAATATTTATAGAAATTATATAATAGTTTTAAATAATTAATTTTATTCAAAATATCAGAGATATTGAAATATAAAATTAATATAACTTTTTTTAAATTATAATAATAATTTTAATTATTATATAAAATATTATTTTAGTTCTTCGGCTGCAGCAGCTATTAAAATAGTTTTTTAAAAATAATAAATAAACTTTTATTAAATGATTTAACTAAATAATAATTATATTTTTTAGAATTTTATTTAAAATATTAAAATATTTAATAGAATAATTAATTAATATATTTTAAATATTTTATAGTTATTTTTATGAGATTTATAAAAAATAATAGTAGTTTATTCTTAAAAATATAAAAAATAGTAGTTTTTTTTATATAATAATTAAATAATTTTATTAATAAAAAACTAGTTTAGAAGTTTTAGAAGCCGTAATTATTTATAATATTTAATTAAAAATATTATTAGACTTAAAATTTTTATTAAATATTAACTAATAGATCATTTTTATAATTTTAATAATAATAATAAAAAGTTATTTTATTTTTTAAATAAATATAACTAATAATATTAATAAGATCTATTAAAGAAATATTAAAAAAGAACTATTAAATAAAATTTTAGTTTTAATTTTTGAAAAATAATATATAATATTATTTTTTTTATAAAAAGTATATATACTAAATATAAAAAATAGTTTTTATTTTATTTTATTAAATTTTATATTCTATATAAATTACTACTAAATTTTTTTATATAATTTTAATAAATTTTATAATAAAATCAAATAATTTATTTTTTTATTATCTAAACTATATATTAGTATTCTAATACTTAGATTTTAAAAATATAATAATAGATTTATTAAAAATGAAAAATATTTTATTTTTATATTTATATAATGTTTTATAAATAGTAGTATAATAGATTATAACTAGTTTTAAAATATAGAATAATTTATAATTAAAAAATAAATAATTTAATATTTTTAATAATTTAATCTATTAGTTTATTAATAAGACTATTAATAATAATAGGTAATATAAAATATTATTTATCAATATAAAAAAAATGATTATAATAATAAATCTAATAATATTTATTATTTTTTGTTTAAAACTATTATAACTAGTAAGACTTTTATAATAAATATAACTAAAGATATAAAAAAATGCTTTAAAATTATACTAAAAGAAATAAATTTTATAATTTTATAAAATATATTATCATTATACTACTAGAAGATCTACCGCCGAAGCTGCTATATATATTAATAATAAATATAAAATTATATAATATTAATATTTGATTAAAATTATATTAAATTTCAATATTAAAAATATTTTAAAAATTAAAATAAATAATAGCTAATATAGCTATTAAAATCTTATAATATATAATATCTATAGATTTTAAGTCCTGGATTAATTGGAATATTTAACTAATACTATCTATTACTTAAAAAATATATAAATAATTAATATTAAGTTTAAATAAAAATATTATTTTTATAAAAATTATAAATTCCAGCTATTATAAATATTAGATTATTTAAATAAAAATATTTTATATAAATAGTCTGATTTAAAAAACATATTCTAATTATATGATATAATATTTATATATATTAATAAAGTCTTAATTCTAAAAATTTATATTACTATTAAAATACTTTTTCAATAATTATATTAATTAAAAATAATAGAAACTAAATGTAATAAATAATAAAAAAAATATATTTAATTTTATTAATTAGTTATTTAATATTTATATTTTGTTAATAAATAAATATATACTATAACAACTAATAACAGTAGATAGAAATAATATTTTAAAATATATTAAATAATTTATAAAAATTATTAACAGCCCGGTCTTAATTTTAAAAATAATTATATTCTAATTTTAAATAATATTATTTTAAAGTTTATAATGATTATTATTATACTTTTATAATTATAGTATATCTAATATAATATTATTATAATATATTTTAATATTAAATTCCAAAAATATTCTATATATATATACTAACCAACAGGTTTCCGTGAATTATCTTATAAGATCTAATATTAAAAAAATATTATATAATTTTAAATAAATAATATTTTTTTAGAATAAAATAATTAATAAAATATTTTATATACTTAGATTTAAATTATTAAAATAAAAGATTTATATTTATATTTATAAAAAAATAATTTTATTTTTATATATAAATAACTTTCTTTTCGCAGCGCATAATATAGTAGAAATTAAAATTATATTATATAAATTTAAAAGAATTTTATAATTAAAATATTTTAATAAATTAATATAGTTTTTAAATAATTTAATATATTAAGATTATAAAACTAAAATACTAACTATTAATTAGTATATATATATTAATAAACTTTTTATAGACTATAATATAACTAATTATTATATAAAAAAAATCTTTATAAATTCTAATTATTAGAATATAATATATACAAATCTTAATTTTATTAATGTAAACTAATATAAAAAAATACTAAAAAAACTAAATTAATTAGTTTTAAAAATGTATATTAATTTTAAATATATTATATATTATTTTTAATATTAAATAGCTTTTTTATAGTTAATTAATAAAAATATTATTAAATATATTTTATATTATTTTAAAAGTTTTATATTTAATATTATATACAGCTAAGATTTTAATAAATAATTTAAAATTTATATTAATATTTTATATATAAATAATAATAATATAAAATCTATAGAAATCTATATTATTATATATATACATTTTTTAATATTATAATTTATATATAAATAAATAGTTTTAATAATTTTTTTATACTATCCAAATATATAATATTTTATAAAGTATTTTATAAATTATATTTTTATATAAGTCTATTATAAAATTAGATTTATTTATTAATAAAAAAATAATTATATATATAGACTTTAATAATATAGTTAATCTTATTTATATATTCATAATTTTAAAATTAATATAATAGATTAATATCAGATTATTTTATATAAAAAGTATATATTAAAATAATAAAATAGATTTTTAATATATTAATATAAAAGATAATCTTATAAATAGTCTTATTAAACTACTTCTTACAATAGATTT
>NW_020291561.1:0-95758 GCF_003184765.1 Aspergillus aculeatinus CBS 121060 | reverse complement strand
TGCGGTGGGATGAGGTTGGCGATGGAATGGGGGAGGGAGAGGGGGTTGGATTTGAGGCGTTTGAGCGGGGGTTCGGTTGTTGGGGAGTAGGGTGGTGGTGGACCTCTGGGGGGGGGTGGTGGTGGTGATGAGGGTGAGGGTGAGGGTGGTGAGGGTGGTGAGGAGGGGATGAAGGTGTGGATTTGGAAGGGTCGCGAGGAGGGGAAGGCGGGGCTTAAGGGGTGGGTGGTTCTTGGTTCTGGGTGGGGTTGTTGTTGTAGTGGTTGTAGTGGTTGTGGTGATTGTGGTTGTGGTTGTGGTGATTGTTGTAGTGGTGGACATGGTCGTCCAGGCGCAGGAAGCAGACGACGGAATCGTCGCGGGGGCGCAATCAACGTCGTCCTCGGACTCGTCGGACTAATGGACATGGGCGAGAAGCGATCCTCCTCATCGGAATCGGCAGTGGTGGGAGAGGAGGTGGTGGGAGGTGAAGCCGGGACGATGATGATGCGCGGCGTGGGAGGGCCGTTTCCATTGCGTCGCGGAGACATCTCGAATGTCTTTCTCGTCGACATTGGCTTGCAGATTATCGATCACGCTAAACTTCATTCAACTTGTGTATTATCAAGAATCACTTGAACTTGCTTGTATATGCACCAGGCGTGGAGGAAGACACAAACCGTAAATCTAATGCTCCTGCTGCAGAGGACAGCGCAGTGGTTATACAACTCGTCCTCCTTTGTTGGTTCAACTCACCCCCATCGCAGCCAACTGAGATGCTATAATAACTCGAAACCGAAACACCACCCCGTGCTGCACATACAAAACCACTGTCTTTATCCCTCTATTGTTCTTTCGTAGACTCGATCTTTTGTCGTCGCTGGAACAAGACTACTGGCTATATTAAGTCTCTCTGTCTCACAGCAAACAACGCACGGCAATCCCTTTATGCGTCGAGTCCATTATCTCACCCGCAGGGGTCACTCGTGCTCACCTCCAAATTAGGGCTGCTTCATTGTTCCTTTGTGACAACCCCCACAACAATGGAATCAACCACAAAACAATAAACGCTGTATTGACGTGTGACTAAATCATTATCCTAGTGCTCATTAACCCACCAACTCACAATGACACAGTCTCCAGCCGCTTCTCCATTGATGGGGCCTTCGTCGCGCTGAACTCGGCATACTTGCTGGAGGCCGCCGGGAGACCCGTGTACTTGTTGATCCAGTTCAGAACCGTATAATGCCACATGAGCGAGTTCTCCGGGTTGAGCACCCAGTGATTCTCATCCGGGAAGGTCAAGAAAGCGCTATCTACCCCCTGCAGCTGCAAAACATTGAATGCAGCAAGCCCCTCCGCGATGGTCAACCGGTAGTCCAATTCGTTGTGGATGATCAAGTGCGGTGTCTGCCAGTGGGCTGTATGACGAGAGGGATCCCAACGCTCCCAGTTCTCGGGCACCTTCCACAACGGCCCCTTAAGATCCCGCAGCGGGAAGTAGAGCTCTTCACTGGCGAGCATAGAGTTCATGCTGAATACTCCATCGTGCGTCACAAGCGCCTTGAACCGCCGGCCCAATGGGTGACCCTGGATCCAGTTGACCATGTACCCGCCATAAGAGGCGCCAAGAGCCACCGCTCGCGAAGTATCAACATAGTCCAGGTTCTCGGCAATGTAGTCAAGCCCCTTTTCAAGGTCAACGTAGGGTAACGAGCCCCAGGCATTACGAATCTCGTCCGTGAATCGCTGCCCGTAGCTGGTACTGCCGCGAGGATTGGGTGTGACAACAACATATCCCTGCTCGGCAAAGATAGCCGGGTTCCACCGAGTGCTCCATTGCTCGCACCATGCGCTTTGGGGACCTCCATGGATCAGATATGCCAACGGATACTTCTCCCCGGGCTTGAAGTTGGACGGCTTCACCACCCACGCATGCACGGGTGTATCATTGGCGCCACGGTACCAGATTTCATCCACTTGCGTGGGCGAGAGCCCGAAAGAAGCACCGTCGCGTCCGATCGAGGAGATGACACGGACGTCCTTGGGCGATTCGGGATCAATTATAGACCACTTGCTGTTGTCCACAAGACTGCTACTAGCGATGAGTAATTTACTAGAGTTGGCCGCTGCGGGGTACACCTCCGTCACAAATCCCGAATGTGTCAGCTTTTTCAGCACATCAGGAGTAGAGTGGCGGACATTATCTAGGGGTAGCTGGTAAAGAACTCCTCGTCCGGTCTCCTCGACCTGAATGATCAACGACTTGTCGTCATGTGCAAAAGTCAACCCTGAGGGACTCAGAGGCCAGGCGCCTTCTCCGTCCGGCGATGCAAAGATCTCGATCATCTCACCACTCCAGGGGTTAGGCACGTAGAGGATTCGTCTCTTATCTGACTCATAGCCGTCCTCACGCATCGCAAGGAGCGCGATGGAGCTACCATCCGAAGTCAGAACTGGGGAAGACATGGCTCCTTCGAGGCCCTTCACAGCGCACACTCGAGTCTCCATTGCAGTCACACTTGTCCAGGAGAACATCGGACAGTAGTAGCATGAGCAGGACGTGTGTGTGGCGGGATTCAAGCTCGGATCCTTGGCCACGAACACAATGGCCTCCGGACTGATGTCAAAGTCGCCCGTGCCCCCAAACGGAGGAATCGGCGATTCCACGCCCGTCAAGCCACACACTTGAATCAAGTTGGTGAGCCCTGAGACAGCGTACTTGCCCGCTTGTCGAGTGGGCGGAGACAGGGGCGCCTGCTGGAGCAGACCGTACCAGATGGCATTCTTCTGGGGCTCAACATACGAGTCCCAGTGTCTCACGAACAGCGAGGTATAAAGGCGCCCGGTACTGGTCGGCTTCTTCGCGTCGTGCGGGTTGTACAAGGTGCCGTCCGTGTTGGCCTTGCCGGTGACCGCAAAGCCAATCCTTCCCGGTTCGACTACTGTAACCTTGAGATCCGAGACTGGGCCAGGCACCGTGCCCGCGGTATAGGTTTTGTCTGCCTCACGCGCATCGCCGATGATGAAGCTCGTGTTGCCGTTCGCCTTGGCCTTCAGCCAGACGAGCTGATTGCTCTCACCCAGCCACTGAGGGCAGCTGGCGCCGGCGTCGTTTGTGATCAAAGCCGATCGGCCGCTCTCGATGTCCAAGACTCGGATCTCGTTGGTCTTGGAGTGGGATTCGAACGAATAGGTGGTCTGGGTGTACACCGCAAGGGTGCCTGAGGCATTCGGCACAGGGCCAGAGCGCCGAGGAGCTCCCAGGAGAACTCTGGTGCGGATTAGTGCAAGGATCTAAGTGTAAAGTGTAGCAAGCTTCATTGACAAGGAGTCAAGATCACAACAGGCTGAAACCAAGCGATCACATACTCTGGAGTGAACTTCATGGATCGGATGGTCATGACACTGCGACCGGCAAGGGCCCGATAGATAAGATAGATAGCTCGAATGCGGTGCTGTAGCTCCAGCTGGTGATAAGAGTAGCACAGTCAATGCACACCAGAGTGAACGTCCTGATGAGGGAGAATGAAGAATTATTATCAGAGAAGCAGAGAATGCGAAGGAATGAAGAGTGATGATAAAGGGATGAAAGGGTAAGGTGAGTTGTTGAGTTGTGAGTTGGGGACCGTGAGGGGAAGAAGAGCGGAGGTGGCGTCAGGGCGGCTGGCCACTGCCGCACTTGACTTGCTCCGGTTCTTCTCCGGGAGGCCTAATTGGGATACTATACCGCTGTTTACGGGATGTTGCAGTACTCATCACAAATGACATGTCTAAATCATCGTATCTCCCCATTAGAACATATAATTACAGACATTCATACAGAAACTTCGAAATTCAGACCATGGGAGGAATTGTCTACTCTTCTTCCTCCTCCTCCTCCTCCTCCTCCTCGCTCTCGTCCTCATCCATACCCTCCGCCGCCGTGACCGAGAAAGTAGGAGCTTGATCCACACCTACATAGCTGTCACTCATCAGGTACAACGTCAGCTCATGCTCTCCAGGCGTTGGAACAATGTATTCCAGACGCAGATCCAGCTTCCGGCCGATAGTGACCCGCTTAATAGCGAGCAAGTTCTTGGTCTTCTCATCGCCGACGACCAACCACCAATTCTCCATCTTCTTGCCGGGGTAGAATGGTGCGTGCACGGTCGTATCAGGCTCTTCGTCCTCCTCCACCTCTCGTTCGATCTTGATCTTGAGATAGGCCGGCTCGCCCGAAGTGATGTTCTCGGGATCCTCAACCTCAAAGTCAAGCTCCAAGTTGGGATACTTCTCGTTCGTGAACGCGGCAGCTTGGGCCAGCTGCTTGTTGTCCAGACCAAGACGCTTGATCAATGTCGCGTAGTCCTTGTTCTCGGAAGGATCCATGGCTTCCATGAACTCGAAGATGTCATTGATGCTGCCGGCAGGGTTAGCGCGAGTCAACTGGATATTCCTGGGGGATATATACTTATACTCATTCGCCACCTTGATAGCCTCGGGGCCGAAGTGAGGAATCTGCTTCAATGGACTATCCCGGTCCCACATAGCCTGGACGACCATCTGTGACATCTCCATCGCATTCATCGCGTTCAAATGACCCTCCGACGAGAGGACATCAACACACGCACTCAGGAGGTTGAGCACCTTGCTGACAATAACTTCCTGGTCCTTGGCAAGATCAATAGGCAGTTGCATGCGCGAGAAATGAGCCTGCAGCAGCACGAATGCCTTGAAGTGGGGCGAGTCGTAGGAGGTCTCAGCCATCTTGACCGGTACACGGTCATACACGCGGCGGAGAATGTGGTCCTCGTGACGACGCATCTGGATGTTTTCAAACTCCGTGGCGGAAGTGATGATCTCCAGAATGCCCTTGAGCTTGGTACGAGCTGACAGGGAGAGGAGGAAGGTCTGCATAGTAATGAAGGAGATGTTGTAGTAGGAGGCAATCATGGCGGCGTTCAGAGGAGCGACGCTGTCGTCTTCCTCATCCAGATCCACGATCTTGGCATCTGACAATTCCTTCAGGGTGTTTTCAAGCAGCTCAGAGAGGAATGTACTAAGACCCTCGTGGCTGACATCGGTCAGACCGTAGAAGCTCGGATTAGCCAGCAGGCGGCGGTAAAAGTAGGTGTGTGTCATCCAATCAATGGCGTCTTGGGTCGAGGTAATCGTTCTCGTGCTAATCTCAGTGACAAACGCATCATGCAAGTAAGCCTGCAAGTGACTCTCGACGGGCAAAGCCTCGTTTAAGAACTTCTTGTAATAATCACGCTTGACAGCAGGCACCATGAGCACGCCACGGCCAAGCTTGTCATCGCCGGGACGAGAAGCCTTGCCGAACATTTGAAGGATCTCACTGATTGGGTAGTCAATGTAGCGGTGCTCACGGCCCTCGAAGAATTGAGTACCCATGACAATCACCAGGTGTGCCGTCAGGTCGAGCTCCCAGCAAACATCACGGGAAGCGAGGAGAACCTGAATAGCACCAATGGAGAAGAGGTGAGACACGATGCGCTTGTCAGTAGCACTCAAAGCCTCGTGGTAATAACCGATGCCGTGGGATAGAGACTCGGCCAACGTCTGTTCTTGAATTCGGTTAAGAAGAGGAGCAAGCTCGTTCACATCCGCGTTGAGGAACCGATCCTCATTGTCATCCGTAGCACAAGCAGCCAACAGGTCCATTGCAGTAGCACGTGTTTGCTTGCGGCTAGGCACGAAGACAATGGCCGGCTTATCAGCAGACAACTGCAGGATGGAGTGGTATGCTGGTCTGGCCATGGCGAGCATGAGGGAAGGGAAGTGCGGGATGGTGAAGGATTGAATGTGGAGCTCCAATGGCACTGGTCTGGCGTGAGGGCTAAAGTTGTAGATCGTGTGCTTATTGGCACCAATCCACTCGCCAATATCGCGAGCGTTCGCAAGAGGCACACTCAAGCCAATGATGCGCATGCCATTCTCGATCTCCAAAGCCATGGAGTGCATACGCGAAACTACCACTTCATACACGTATCCGCCATAGCCACCGAGCATGTGCAGCTCATCGGCGATGAAAAGTTGCACTGTCCGGACGTTCTTGCGCTTCCGCCATTGCCGAGACAAAACATCCCACTGACTTGGTGTGGCAAGAACGAGATCGGCTCGTTCTAGAAGTCTGAGATCGGCGGTGGTTTCGCCAGTAAGCTTGACGATGTTCTTGCCGCCGGAAAGTTGGCTCAGTCGCTTCTGCCAGTCCGCCAGACGCTGGTCAACGAGCTCTTGGAATGGAGCAAGGTACACAGCGCGGCCGCTATCCTGCTGGGACAGGTGACGCAACAACGCAAGCTCGGCACACACAGTCTTTCCGCTACCCGTGGGAGCACCAATAAACACGTTGTCATCTGTGTCGAAGAGGGACTTGAAAGTCTGCGTCTGGATCTTGTTGAAGAACTGCCAGTCGGGATACAGCTGCTGGAAATCTTCGCGCTTCAATGCCTTCACTGGTGCTCTTTGCATGTCCAAGAGAGGAGTGTGGGGCGGGAAACGTTCGGGAAGGATCAGTTTTTGGAAGGAGACGGCAATCTTGGTTTCCGAGTGCATCCAGCGATCAGATACCAGCGAAATAAAGTAGTTCGGAGGCATGGGCTCGGAGATGGGAACGGTAAACTCAACAAGATGCTCGTTCATCTCGGATTGTGCGTGGTCTTTCCGCAGAAGGAACTGGTCATGGAATAAGATCTCCTCTCCATCGCAATCCTCCACCAGAATCCAGAAGTCTTGAGCGGAGCCATGTAGAGTCTCGTCCCAAACGAAGTTAGGGGTGATCGTCAGTTCGACCCGTAGCATGGAGCGAGTGACGGGCTGAACCTGTGCCTGGACCTCCAGACGAGGGAACTTGGAGACAAGATCGCAGACAACACGTCCAGCCTTGGGCATACCCAGGAGCTCACCCATGCGAGGAGGATCAAGGTCGAAGTAGCTACCCCAAGGCACGTCGATTCTCTCCGCCTTCTGCAAGATGTCTCTTGGGCAAGTCGGGAACTGACGGAGGGGTGTCATCGTGGGCCACATGCGCCGCTCAGCCATCTTGCACAGGTTGAGAGCAGTCTTGGCCACGGATGACCATCCCTTCTTCAATGAGATCTCGAAAATAGCGCGTAAAATACGACCAGCTGATTGGGTAACATAAACCATATCTGCCATCAGGGCAAGCCCTTCCAGCTTGAGGCGAGAGATGTAAGCTTGGAGCAAGACATTGATCTTGGAATGAGGCTCGTCAATTCCCTCCTTGACAGGGACAGGTACACGACCAAGTAGCTTCGCAAGTTCCAGCTTCTCATCCTGACGGACCGGAATGTACTTGAACTCGTCGCTAAGAGCGAAAATTCGGAACAGCTCGATCGTGGTGATGTTAGGCTGGAGATGCTGGGAGTAGGTCAACATGGAGTTGTGGCCGATGTAGTAGTGGGAGGCGATACGGCCAAGCTCCGTGGATTGCATACGACCCGTCTTCTTGTCATACTTCACGAGGCCTGCTCTTTCCAGAATCACAGCTGCAGAGTGAACAAGGTCAACGCGCTTTTGCTCAAGGGCGTCATCATTTTCATAGTCCGCACCCACACTGTAGAGGCCAGGTGAGCGGAGCATGCGGACGAACAAGTAGGTATAACCCAGCCAGTCAACTCCCTCGTCACGAGTACGAATGTTTCCGAGAACAATCTCGGCATTCATATTGTCAGCGAGCTTACTCACGAGCTGACTCTCGATTGGCAATTGCTGATTCAAAAGGGAGAGGTAATACTGGATCTCGGTTTGCGTCGTGATAATGATACCTTCACCGAAGGTATCGTATTGAGGTCGTCCAGCACGGCCCAACATCTGCAGGACATCTTGAGGGCTGAGTTCGACCCAGCTACCCTTCTCAGGCGAGTAGATCTGAGTTCCCTTGATGATAACCGTGTGGGCAGGCAAATTGACACCCCAGGCAAGAGTTGCGGTACATACAAGGACTTGGATGCTGCCGTCGGCGAAAAGCGCCTGGACGGAGTCTCGATCAGCAAGACTGAGACCGGCATGGTGAATACCAAATCCATAAGGCAACAGATCCTTGAGCGAGGCGTCATCAACCGACTCAGCTTCTTCGGCCAAGATAGCTCTGCTTGCAGCATCACTGCGCAGAATCTGGCCGATGGTCTCCATCTCAAGAGCCTTGTCTCTGATGTACTTGGCGGTCTTGGCGGTCTCCTTTCGAGAGTGGACAAAAATGAGCATCTGGTTCCTTTTTTGTCCGACTTGCTCAAGGACTTTGTTGTAGCAAATATCGTTCATGGTCTTCAGCTGCTTGATGGCTTTCTTATCCGTAACGCCGATGAACTCCTGTTTGAGAGGACAAGGTCTGTAGGAGCCATCGAAGTGGAACAGGCCCTTCGCAGGATCAACACGCAGGAAGCTGGCAACATCCCGGTAGTTAGGGAGCGTAGCACTCAGACCAACAATTCGGACTGGGTCGCCAGTCTGTTCTACCTTGCGGATGGTTCTGCTAACGATACTCTCGATGACAGGACCACGCTCGTCGTGGAGAAGGTGAATTTCGTCAATGACGATCAGACGGACGAGTCTGGTGTAACTCGTCTCCGAGGCCTTTCTAGTGATGACATCGTACTTCTCAGGAGTCGTGACGATAATCTGAGTCTCAGCAATTTGTTGCTTCGTAAGTTGACGATCACCGCTCAGTTCCGCCACCTTGATGCCATAAGGCTCAAGACGCTTGCCGAGGTTCCCGACCTGTTCCTGTACCAGGGCCTTCAAGGGAGAGATGTAGATGATCTTGAAGTCATCCAGCATGATCTCTCCCGTCTGCGGGTTCCGGTTCTTGCCAATCTCACGGAGGATGGTAAGCATGGCAACATTAGTCTTTCCTGAACCGGTGGGGGCACAGACAAGCACGTTGCCATCATCGTGAAAAGCGGTGGGAAAGCACTTGGATTGGATCCGATTGAGTTCCTTCGAACTCCCAAAGCCAACGCGAGCCCACTCGGGCAGCTCGGTCGTAGGAAGGTTCTTCTCGCCAGGCTCTTTCTTAGCCTGGGGAGGAGGCACATGAATTTCTTCATATCCCTTGAACGTCCGCTTCGTCGAGCCCTGGGGCAGCTTGACGCTAGGGTTGGTCATCAAGTGATTACCTTGATGGAACACAAGGTTCTCCAGGTTGATCAATCTCTTCGGCTGCAGGCCTCGAACCAATCCTCCATCCTCCTTCTTCTCTTCCGGCTGCTCAGGAGCGTTGGGAACATCCATATCCATCAAGTCTAGCTTGATCTTCTTCGAGGGACGACCCGCGCCTTCATCGCGGTTGGTCTTGCCCCGGATCTCGTCCAAAATAGCGCGGTGCCCAGCTTCAACCATTTCACTCTCGACCAGATGGCGGGCATCCGCGTCTTCAGCGACTCGGCGCCAACGGGTGACCCATACGATCTTATCGCGGTTGGTGACCAAAGTGGCGACAAGCTCGGGCTGCTCATAATCGAAGAGATCCATCAAGTCATTTTCCACGTCGCGAAGAGGTCGCACCTCGCCATCCTCTCCTTTACCTCCGAGAATCTCGAGCGCTTGAGTCGCCTTCTCATGTTGTACGTGAGCATCCGGGTATGCATTGCCGATTTGGCGCTGAAGCCAGTAAGCATCGATTTCTCGTGCAAGAACTGTGGTTTTCTTGTTGCCGTGTTCGTCGCCACGGCCTAACCCGCCGTCGATGACCATCTCTTCAGCGTCCTCTAATCCTTCAAGGTCTGCTTTCTCAGTCGTTGCGTCATCAATACCAGGGACTTCCTGTTGGTCGGCTTCGTCTTCGGAAAGTTCGTCGTCGTCGCGGACCTCGTCCAGAGTGCCCATGCGCTCATCGTCCTCATCCTCCTCGTCGAAAACGACAGCAACACCCTGGCGCTCATCCAATTCCGCCTCTCCTTCGCCAGCCAGACCGTCACCCATCTCTTCGTCATCATCCTGGGCATCGTAATCCGTGATCTTCTTGCCCAGGTTGACAAGCTCATTGAATTCCTTGGGATTCATCGAACTGCCTAGCAAGTCATCGATCTCCTTCTTCTTGTCGAAATCCTTCATATCATCGTCCTTGAGTAACTCCAGTACTGCATCCGCCGCACTGCGGACCACTTCGTGTGGTACATCGCCCAGATGGCTGGCGGTCATTGTGAGGATGAGGTCATAGGTGGCTCGGGTGGCAGGGGTGCGAGGACGGTACTTCAGGCCCTCGACGAGGGCATCGGCAGCGGACAGAATGCCCTGGCCGCGTACTTGCGCCGGTTGACCCCGCTGAGTCTTTCTCTGTTCGCGAGCGAGGACATCCTCGCCTTCGCGGATGGACCCTCGCTCGATGTCCGTCAAACCGGCCTTCTTTTTCGTCTTCGGCGCATCGTCACGCGCCATCCTCGAGCCCATTTCCCGAATGCTGATGCGGCCGGCGAGGGACTCCGGGTCACCGGTGGGTTCATCGTTGACGCGAGAGATGAAACGACGGTCCGCCTGGAGAACCAGGTTGGACATCGCCGAGTATTTGTACTGGGAGATATTTTGGTCGGCCATTTTGATGGTTCTCTGATGGAAAAAGCAAGGTATAGATAAGAAGGGAAAACTAAAACGATCGTGAGGTGAGTGCAGGTGAGTCGTGGTCTGAGGCTCGGTGGAGCTCAGATTCAGCCGGCGGGCGCGTGGTTGGCACCGGCGACAAGCACTTGATGAGATGAGAGTGGCTCTGTATAATAGTGTAAAGTCGTTCAATTAGGTTTCACAAACCCGGACCATCCTCCGACAAGAAAAAGCACACTCGTCGGCGGCAAGGTTGCGAGCTGCTGAGGAGGAGGAGGAGGGATTCTTGCGGAGTTGAAGGAGTTGGCGTTAGCGAAGTTCGGCAAGGTCTCGTCCCAGCCTGAGCAGATTTGAGTGGCAAAGCGGGAAGGTTTGACGAACGGGAACAGCTACATCCTGTGGCAGCCTGAGGCAGCCTGAGGCATCGATCTCCCGCCCTGGTTTCTGCCGCCGCTTTCTTATCCGATTCGGTCAAGCTTCAACGCGTATACAAGGAATTCTTCTCGGCACGCGAAGACAGACGAGAAGTCGGCGCAAACGGGGTCGAGACGATGCGCTTTCATGGAGTATCGATCTCCCATCTGATTAACACGCAACTACATTCCAGTGTTGGTCGGACTGGCTGTCCTCCTTACCGCTGTCATGTCCACCGCACCATCTGTCATCATGCCCGGAGGCCGAATCTATGCATTCCTAGGGCGACCCCTACCTCCATAGTCCCGCATAGAACTGCCAAATCTAAATCTGTTGTGAAACTCAAAGACTTGCCTCAAGGGGCGTTGAAATTGGAACCCTATGATGATGGCGCCAATGATGGCCCTCAGTACCCTGTCGTTTTGCAGGGGCATCGGAACAATATGCAAAGGTTTAGGAACTGCGTGGTGTTGACCCGTGTTGGCGGATTCTACGAGGTATGAAGACATGAACTAAATCAAATATCAAGCTTTCCTTTGTGCGTATAGTTGCTGACTTGAGTATAGCTGTATTTCGAACAAGCCGAAGAGTTGGCTCCCTTGCTGAACCTTAAACTGGCTATAAGAAGAACAAGCGCTGGGCCCGTATACATGGCCGGCTTCCCTTTCTTCCAACTGGACCGGTTCCTCAAGATACTTGTTCAGGACTTAAGCAAGTATGTGGCCATTAGTGAGGAGTTCGCCAACGATGCCGAGGGCAAGCTTCGCACCGGGGGTCTTCAATTCGATCGCAAGGTCGCGAGGATCATCACACCTGGTACCTTGATTGATGAGAAGTTCATGGATCCTTCCGAGAATAACTTCCTGCTGGCAATCTATATAGATGGCAGCTCGGTGAAAGAGCAGGTAGAGCAGGACGATGGGGCTACGAAGCAACACGTTCTGCCATCCACGTCTCAGAATGTAGGCTTGTCCTGGCTGGATCTCTCCACCGGCGACTTTTTCACTCAGGTCACCACGGCGCAAATGCTGCCGTCGGCTATTGCCCGGATCGGCGCTCGTGAGATCCTGGTGGATCAAGCGCTAGGAGACGGGGTCAGGCAAGAGCTGCAGCTGCTGACCGGGCACGACCACCGGTTGATGACATTTTTCCCATTCCCTTCGAAGATCGAGCCCATGACGAAGTGGGGCCCTGTGCTTGAAGCACCCATATCTGCCAAAGCCGCGGCGTCCTTCACCTCGGAGGAAGTGGCTGCTGGCTTCAGCCTTCTTGAATACATCCGGGTGCAGCTACAAGGGTTGAATATGAAGCTTCAGCCTCCGCGCCGTCGAGATCTGGACGAATCCATGAGCATTGACCGGAACAGCCTAAGGGGCTTGGAAATACTAGAGACAGCCCGGGATGGCTTTGGGAAAGGAAGTCTGCTTCATGCGGTGAGCAGGACCTCGACCAAAAGCGGTGCCCGGTTGCTACGTGATCGCCTAAGTATGCCCATAGCCACTTATGCCTAGTCATCATTCTTATGCTAATCCACATCGCAGCATCACCTTCGACGTCTATGACTGTGATTAACGAACGATTGGATCTTGTGTGTACATTCATCGACGACGCAGAATTACACCGCAATGTCATCAATTACTTGAAGCGGAGCTATGACGCGCAGCGGCTGGTTCAGAAATTCACTCTGGGGCGGGGAGATGCAGATGACCTGATATGTCTATCTCGAGCCATTGAAGCTTCAAAGGAGATCAGGCGGGTGTTGATGAGCAAAAAGCGCAAATGCAAGGATACACCAGCAGCTCAGAGCCTCAAATCCATGACGGATCGCCTGTACATGAATGGGCCTATCCTCCTGGCCGAGAAGATCTTGGCGGCGATTGATGAAGAGGGGTTGTTACAGAAGCAACGCATCGAGGACGACACGGCTGCTGAAGCGGCAATGCTTGCACAGGAGGTAGCCTTCAGTGAAGCCCTACCGGGCGAAATAGAGACACTGCCGAAGAAGGTCAGGACGAAGAGCGGCGAACGAGGTGGCAGCGGGGCAACCGATGAGGCGTCGACCCTCGAGACCTGGATCATGCGGCGCGATGCCAGCCCGGCTCTCCATGACCTCCACGAGGAATTAGACCGACTGCACAACGAGAAAGCGGAACTCACCCAGCGCCTTCGCGACGCTGTGGGGTCGACAGCCCTCTCCCTCAAATGGACACCGGGTCTAGGCCACATCTGTCACGTCAAAGCTGCTAAGATCTCCCAAGAGTCATTAGAAGAATTGGGGGTGACACGGAATGTCTCAATGACCAAGTCTACCCGGTCCTTCTACCTGCCGGCGTGGACCGAGCTGGGCGGCCAGATGGACCAAGTCAAGCTTCAGATTCGGCAGGAAGAACAGGCGATCTTCGAGACGCTGCGCCGCGAGGTCATCCTCAATCTTGTCAAGATCCGCCGTAACGCAGCCGTGATGGACGAGCTGGACGTGGCATGCTCCTTTGCCACCCTGGCCCACGAACAGAGGCTAGTCCGTCCGATCCTCGTCGAGGGCAAATGCCACAAGATTGTAGGCGGTCGACATCCCACGGTCAAGCTGGGTCTGGAGGAGCAGGGCCGGCGGTTCGTCAGCAACGATTGCTTCCTGGGCGACCCGGACCGCATCTGGCTGGTAACCGGGCCCAACATGGCCGGCAAGAGCACCTTTCTCCGACAGAACGCCCTGATCACGATCCTGGCGCAAGTGGGGTCCTTGGTTCCGGCCGACTACGCGGAGATGGGCATTGTCGACAAGATCTTCAGTCGCATTGGCGCGGCCGACGACTTGTTCCGCGATCAGTCGACTTTCATGGTCGAGATGCTGGAGACGGCGGCCATCTTGAAGCAGGCGACTCCGCGCTCCTTCGTCATCATGGACGAGGTGGGTCGGGGCACGACCCCGGAGGATGGGACGGCGGTGAGCTTTGCGTGTCTGCACCACCTGCACTATCACAACCGCTGCCGCACGCTCTTTGCAACCCACTTCCACGCGCTGGCAGACATGACCCAAGACTTCGAGTCGCTGGGCCGGTATTGCACCGATGTCAAGGAGACGGCCAACGGTGGGTTTTCGTTCGTGCACCGGTTGCGCAAGGGCGTGAACCGTGAATCGCACGCGCTGAAAGTCGCCCAGCTAGCCGGATTGCCCTCGGAGACTATTGAACTGGCGCGACGTGTGCGTCAACAAGGACTAGCCACTAATCCAGAGCAGTGCAGCCAGACATCAGCCCCAGCATAAAACACACCCATCGCGGCAAGCATCCAATCCCTCTCCCCATTCAGCACAGCGCACACTTTAGCATATATGTACAGTACATTATATTCCCCACCTACCCACCCCATCTCGATATCTCCCACATAATCTATGTACACTACTTTTCCCCCTCCAATATACAATATACCCCACGCCCCAATCACCCCCAAACCTTCAATCCCACCGCCGTAAACCACCACTCCCACCCCTCAAAGCCTAGCCTTCACGCCCAGTCCCGACTCCACCTCCACCACGACCCCCTCCCCAAACACCACCTCCTGCACATCCTCCTCCGCCACGCCATTCATAAACTGCACGACCAAGAAGTCCACGCGCCGGTTCCCGACCACCGCCATGGGCGCATGCCACGTGCCCGCGCCGTAGGTGACCGCCTGCCCGCCGCGCGCGACGAACGCCTTGACGCGGCTCAGATCCGGCGGGTCGGCGACGGTCACCACCTCCCCGGAGCGGGTGGTGGCCTGGGCGGTCGTGCCCTTGAGCGAGGGCGCCACGACGACCAGATAGTAGGGCTCCGGCGCGGGGGTCTGGGCCGGGCCGGGCCCGGTGGCCGGCTGGCTGGAGAGGTCGAGCGGGGAGAAGGTCTGGGTGGTGTAGGGGTGGCGTTCGAGGATGCGGATGTCGAAGACGGCGGCGGATTTCCCGGCCGGGCGCAGGGTGCGCGGGAAGCAGGAGAACATGGTCATGCGCGCGGACGAGGCCCGGCCGCTGGGGCAGGTGCTGCCGTAGTGGTCGTCCAGTGGGGAGATGGGACTGTACTTCAGGGCGGTGTTCTGGTTGGCGAGCACGGGGGTCGGGTGCAGCGCGGTCAGGGCGGAGGCCGGTGGTGGGGTGGCCACGGTGCGGGGCAGTGGTGAGGTGATGGCTGTGCCGTAGGGGTGGAAGGCGGACGGGGTGAGCGGTTCCGGGGTCAGGGTCAGGGTTGGAGTTGGTGAGGTCAGGGTTGGTGGGGACATGATGCTGATGGTGCCGGTGGTCAATTGGTGATGGCAGTTGGCAATTGGAGGAGGTTGTTTGAATTGGTGGGATGAGGGTTGAGGGTTGAGGGGGGTTCGGTGTGAGGTGAGGTGAGGTGAGGTGAGGAGAGAAGGGTCTGGAGGTGATTTATAGTAAAGAAAGAAAGTCTGGGGGAATGGGGTTCTCGGTCGAGAGCTCGGTTTCTCCTCTTCAGTCCAGTCCACTATATCTATCTGGTCCAGACTACCTAGGCGACTAACGTTAGCTGATAAGTTATCGGCACTCGCCGTTATCTGCAACCGGCGGAAGAGGCCGATTCTGGAGCGTCGATTGGGTAATTGACCATTCGTGGTTAAGGAATCAGTCTAGATTTATGAGACTGTTGCTTGTTGCTCGGTGGTGTAGCTTGTAATTATAGTGTCCTATGTATATCGCTATAGTGAGATAACTAACTAACGCTTATTTAACTAAGAGTCATGACCTAACATTGCGAGCATTAAATTTATGTCTGCCATCCGAGACTATCCGCTTGTGCATGTGCATGACTTACTCATTATTATGCCCGACTTAACCTGATCCCCTGGATCAATCCTTGGCCTGGGAAATTGCAAATGGAGAATCCCCACTCTGGGTGTCTCAGCCACAGAATCTCCCCCGCCAGGATGTGGCAGTGTCTGAGTCGCGTCAGCCTTATGCTTGCCTGGAACAGGCAGGAACCAAACAAATCCATGATCATATTGAGGATTGAAGTTTAGGTACCAAAACTACCTAAGAAAGATAGGCGATTATTGCCCAGCACAGCCACGACGGGGGGGGCCAAGGCACTGGGCAGTGAATCAACGCTGCTTCGCTTCCTCTACAAGCAAGCGCTTATATAGCTAGCCCAACTCTTCGCTCTTACTCTCGCTCTTTCTTTTCTCTTCCCCACTTCACTGTCCTCCTTTTACTTCCATTTTTCTCTGGTCTTCACTTCCAGAAACAAAACCCCCACAAAGACATTTCAGCTCACAAACTCACCAGCCAACCCCGATGTCAGCACAAGAATACTTCGGCGGGTCTTCTCAAAACCCTCCTCGTCGGGAGGAATCCCACACTCCTGGACCCTGGAACTCATCGACGCCTGGACCGGACACGCCTCGCACCGGCGCCTACAGTCCCTATCCTTCCTCCGAGAACTACTATCGTCCGAACTCCAATCCCAACCCCAACGCCAATCAGAACTACTATGCCTCCCCACCAGACCCCAGGATGGCGCAGGGGTCATGGAACGGACCTTCTCCTTCCCCCTCCCTAGGCGGCGAAGGCTACCCCCACCAGCCGTACGGACAGCAGCCGCAGCCTCCGTACCCTCAGCACGGAGGACCCTCCCCCACTCCTTCCGGCTACCCCCCGTACCCTCCACAAGAAGGAGGAGCACCCTACAATGACCGCCCATATTCCCCCTACCAGCAGCAGCAGCAACAGCAACAGCAGCCAGGCCCCCAACAACCCCCACCCTACAGCACCAACCCCAACCTCCCGCCGGGCGCCACGGACGACCAAGACCGCGGCTTCCTAGGGGCCGTGACCGGCGGCGCGGCCGGCGCCTTCGCAGGCCACAAGGTGAACCACGGCTTCCTGGGCGCGATCGGCGGGGCGCTGACGGGCTCCGTCGCGGAAGACGCCATCAAGAACCACCGCAAGAAGAAAGAGGAGGAAGAAAAGGAAGCCCTCCGCCGGCAGAAGGAGGCCCTCAAGGAGCAGAAGCGCCGCGAGAAGGAAGAGCGCAAGATGCAGCGCCGCACCGACCGCCACCACCGCCGGCACTCCTCGTCGTCGTCCTCGTCGTCGTCCTCATCCGATGACGAACGTAAGCATCACCACAGTCGCTCCGGCAACACCTTCCGCGGGAACTTCTCCGGCTCCTCCCGCGAGATCCGGCTCGAGGGGTACCATGAGCTCGTGGCCTACTGCGGCGACGTCGACGGCCGCCAGCACCGCTCGGTCATCCCGCTCAACGACGTCCTCACCAACTCCTGGGGCGAGTTCAAGTGGGCCCGCCACGGCAATTTCGCCGCCTCGGCGAGCAACGTCCACCTCGAGGATGGGGGCCGCGTCCTGGTGGCGGATCTGGGCGATGGCAATGGCGGGTGGAAGAGGAGCTGGATCCGCTTGGATGAGAGGATCTCGAATCAGAATGGGCGGTTGGTGTTCTTGGATTAGATGGTGATGATGAGAGAGTTTTTCTTTGGAGGATGGCCTGCCACGGGAGCGGGTTTTCTTGGATAATGGGTTTTAATGCATTAGCTTTCTGACACTGGACGTTGTGGCTATTAAATTATCGTAGTTCCACAAAGTACAACGTAGATCTTAAGATCTCAAATACTGCGGCAGGGTCTACAGTAGTTTTAATGAGCAGTCCTTCTAATCGAAGCATTGCAACCAATCAAAACCGTCAGGGTAAGAAAAACATAACTACTAACCTACTAGGTAGTCGGTCATAATTTAGCTCAGCTAAACCAATCCATCCCTCTTATCAACAACTAAAACAGATACATTCAAATCAGAATAAATGAACGAAAGAATCAAAAGGAAGTATGACACAGGAAAGAAATGTGAGTCGGTCAAGGACAGTATGGTCAATGTGATCGAGAAATGTTTACACAAGTGCAGGATAAGAAAATTCAGAACGAGTGATGGACAGACTATACCATAGTCTAGGGATCTGTATGTGGTGTGCGGTGTGTGGTGTGTGATCAGGCCTTTAAACAACCGGTGTCGCGCCCGGCGTGATCTGTGGTGTCGAGGAAGCCATGATGCTAAAGGTCGAGGATGGATAGGCCCAGGCGGGGCGGAAGCTGGAGGCGGCGGGTGTCGAGGAGGGGATTGCGGCCGAGGTCGAGCTGCCGTATATCAGGGGGGTGGAGGAGGAGGGGGTGGGTGGGCTTTGGCTGTTGTTGGGGTCTGAGGACCCATCGTCCGAGGAGCCGTTCGAGGAGGAGCCGTCCGAGGAGGAGCCATCCGAGGAGGAGCCATCGTCTGACGAACCATCGTCTGAGGAGCCGTCCGAGG
This sequence comes from Aspergillus aculeatinus CBS 121060, assembly GCF_003184765.1. Taxonomy (NCBI): domain Eukaryota; kingdom Fungi; phylum Ascomycota; class Eurotiomycetes; order Eurotiales; family Aspergillaceae; genus Aspergillus; species Aspergillus aculeatinus. Next base: position 77,496 of record NW_020291561.1, on the reverse strand, counting down.
AGGAGCCATCGTCTGATGAACCATCGTCTGAGGAGCCGTCATCTGAGGACCCGTCGTCGTTCGAAGAGCCGTCGTCTGAAGAACCATCGTCTGAGGAGCCGTCATCTGAGGAGCCGTCATCTGAGGAGCCGTCATCTGAGGATCCATCGTCTGAAGAGCCGTCGTCTGAAGAGCCGTCGTCTGAGGAGCCGTCGTCTGAGGAGCCGTCATCTGAGGCGCCGTCGTCTGAAGAACCGTCGTCTGAGGAGCCATCATCTGATGAACCGTCATCTGAAGACCCGTCGTCTGAAGAGCCCTCATCATCACCATCGTCATCTTCGGAATCCGGCACGGTCGACGGCACAGCGCTGGGCTCTCCGATAGTGCTGCTACCAACATGAACACTTGCACTAACCGAGTGATCTGCGCCGGGTGTATGAATAGCATGTATGCTAGTTGCCGTGACCGAGTGCTGAGCATGATGCGAGGTATTGATAAGCCTGGTAGCAGACGTGTGCACTGCCGCAGTGGAAGATGCATGGCCTGCCTCGACAGAGCGTGTCGCGGATCTAGACGCAGTCTCTCTACCGGTTGTAGGAGTGTGCCCCGCTTCCACCGGGGTTGTTATAGACTTGGAGGATGTCTCAACTCTGGCTGAAGAGGTATGATTCAGCTCTGCAGTGCTTGTGACAGACTTGGAGGTTATCTCGGCCCTGGTCGAAGAAGCATGGCTCAGCTCTGTTGTGCTTGTGACAGACTTGGTGGTCGTATCAATCTTGCTCGTAGATCCATGCTCCACTTCGATGGATTTTGTAACAGACTTAGAACTTGTTTCTTTGGTTGTAGTCGACGAGTGCTGGACTGCAAGAGTGGACGTTCTAGAGGTCGTAGTGGATGACGATGTTGACTTTGAACTAATTGCAGTGGCTGAATGCTCGGCCTCAGGAGTCTTGGTGAATATTGAAGTTGTGGTCTTGCTAGTGGTAGACGGAATAGTGGTAGTAGATGAAGTCGAAGTTATGGTAGAAGCATGCGAAGTGGTTGTGCTAGTGGTGGTGCTCGTGGTTGATGTCGTGGTGGAGGAAGCAGTTGTCTTCGAGCTGGAGGTGGTCGTATGCTTCTCCTCGGTCGTCGTAGTCGTAGTTGTAGTGGTGGTCGTATGGGTGGTCGTCGTCGACTTCGTGGTTGTCGGCTCCTCTTTCTTGGTGGTAGTCGTCTTCTTCTGCTCTGCCTTTGTGGTGGTGTCTTTACCACCGCTGTGCCCCCATATAGTACTACCGCTGCTGCTGCTGCTAGACTTGTGCTTCCTCCGCTGCAGGACATAGGCCAAGCCATGTCTGGCGAGATTCTTGTGAGGATCAGGGTATTCCACAATATCTGCCACTGTCGCAATAGAGTCATAAGACTCGACTGAGTTGGCATTTGGATCGGCCGCCAGGGCTCCTCCGGTAACAACACCACTAGCCCAAAGGGCCAGCAAGAAGGTTTTCCTGAGCATAGTTCAGATCTTGCTGTGCGATGAGGCTATCTGGGTTTGACCGGATCTGGGTCTTTTACAACCTTTTTATCCCTCATCTTGGTCGATGCATTCATTTGTAACGCCCTTTCTTGCCCACGGTTTCAGACAATCCAACAACGCAATGGACTTTGAGATGCTGTAGAGACATCGTGGCCCCTCAGCTAGAGTATCACCGTCTGGTAGGTATGGAAATAGTGCAAGTAATGATTGGGGGCTGGATCTCCAAGGGAAAGCTCATTACCAGTAAAGGAAAAGTGAGATGGAGGAGAACTGAAGCTCTGCCCAGTGCCCACCGCCCCCACGACCGACGTTTGCTTACTTCCTGACTCGCAGCCAACATCCGTCGACTTTCCTCCTTCGCCCCCAACTTGACCCACCAACTCATTTGCTTCAGGACCATTGCACTGTCGCCAGAATTCTCACGGTATCCTCGCCGGGGATTCCGGTTCGTCCGCTCATTGTTCCTGCCGCAAAGCTAAGATCTGATTAATAAACTGTCATGAGTGAGCTAACAGGTCTCTGTTTGAGTCTCTACTGTTCTTGTTCGCTAAGAGCCAAACTAGCCAGTGGCTGTGACACAATGGCAGTAGAAGTCATAGGTCCTTGGTCTCTCCGTCCCACCAGCAGAGTCCACCATATTTATCGAATGCCTCCAGCAACACGGGCAATGAAATGGCCCAATCCTGGCAACGTCTCGAAAACATAACACAAGCGGCACGAAGATACTCCACTGAGTGAGAGATGCAACAGTCCAATCCTTGTGATTACTTCTAACCAGCAATTGACCAACAGGCTTGGCGATATGATGGTTCTCAACCGTTGAGTAATCATGATTAGTTATATTGTTAGTTGGGAGTGACGCGCGCTGACCATGGTTTCATATTCGCCCTCGCAGTTAGCATCCGAGATGAAACATATTTGTCTCTTGATCGACATCCTTGGACCAGGGGCTCTGGATCTCTTTAGTCGTACCGAGCTATACGAGGTGACCAGTCGGAATGCGACTTGGATGCCGAACTGCCATCATCGGATGTTGTCCAGGCATATCAGCCCCCAAGCTTTAGGGGTGCCCTGCCTGCTCAAGACTTAGCCCATCACTCCGACACCTGGATGATCATTCCAGGAGTTGTCTCTGCGATCCTAGCGGATGCGACATTGTCATGCAACCAACCCCAATAAGCAGCAAGCGTTCCACGAGGGCGGTTTCAGTTCTGGGCTGTCATGCCGGCTTCCGCGAGTTGCGTTTCTGTCGCTGCGTGGCGTTGCGGGAGTGTCTTAAGAAGTGACCGGCGCTAAGCCTTTAATACATTTCACAACCATGTGGCCGATTCGCTCCTGTCATCGGCCTTCTTGGGGTTGCGTTAGCACCCAAACGCCTTTCGTTCCTACCAGAATGAGACGCGCCACAATCACTTTCAGACCTCCGATGGCCCATTCTTTTCAACTCTGAAGCCTTGGATTCTGAATGAAAATGGTTCTGTCAACTGAGTTCTATTGATTCTTTATGACAGCTGGGACTTGAAAGGGCCATTGTGCTGATGCTCAATCACGACACCCATATACAAATGCAACAATGCAAGCTATGTACTAATTCGTTAGCTAGAAGCAAACCTTTTTGTACTGGCATCTTCGGCGACATTCACGATGCCCACTATGAGCTGGTCGATTCCTTCTCCTTCAGTCCAGTCTTGGTCTCCACATGCTCCTGACTAAGATGCTGCCGGGTGATGAACATGCTGGCAATAAAACCAACAGCCGCCACACACGCATACAGAATCCAGATGTTACGAAGACTCCAGGCATAGGCGTTGGTTACCGCATGACGTTGATCCGCATCCTGAACTGAAGAGATGATCACCACATTGGACGCAGCTTCCGACCCCGAGAACTCATCCAGATATGACGACGACAAACCTGCGGCGCGGAGATCTCCCTGCCGCATTTCCATACTGTTCTGGAACACGACGCCACCCAGAACCACCGACATGGCCATCGCCACGTTGCGGATGAATCCAAATGTTGCGGTCGCGCTTGCAGTGTCCCGTTGCGAAACGTTGCTCTGTAGAGCAAGAAGGGGCGGGAAGAAGAGCAAGCCGCATCCCATGCCGGTTACAATCTGGTATCCAATAATCTTACCCAGCGATGAAGTGGTGTCGAGATTGATGAATAGCCCGACACCGAGAACAACGAGGGTGGTTCCCGCCCAGACGATCTCCAGGTATCGGCCAGTGCCATGGATAAACAAACCAGCAAACAGACTTAGAGCGGCTTCGGTGAGCACGAATGGAAGAATCATAAGCCCAGAGTGGAAGGGAGTCGCTTCTTTTGCTGACTGGAAATAGGTCGGAAGATAGTACTCCGATCCGAGGAAAGCCTGATCACCTGGGTGTTAGTAAGTGGCCCACAAGGTAAGAGGATCCAGGTCAGACTCACAAAGCCGTGGGTGAACGCGACCAGAAAGCAGGCAACGTTGGATCTGTTGTGGAAGACACCCAGTGGCATGAGCGGATATTTAGCCAATCGCTTCTCACTATAAATAAAGGCGACCGACATCAAGGCGCCAAATACGATCAAACAAATCACTTTCGGCGAGCCCCAGGGGAACGTGGCTCCTCCGAAATCCAGCCCCAACAGAAGCAAGATGATGAGGGCAAGCATGGAGAAGCTACCCCACCAATCGACTGCCTTGATGCCGGCCAGCACTGGCGTCCTAGGGTTGTGAATGTCCAAGAAGAAGAAAAGTAGCACAAATGCCGTTCCACAGACTGGGAGGTTGATCCAGAAAATCCATCGCCAGGAGACGGACTGGGTGAAAGCACCACCGACAAGAGGTCCCATGGCCCCCGCAATAGCCCAAATGAACTCGATGAGCCCCATGAAGAGGCTGCGAAGTCTGTTCGGAGGTCAGCATTCATCACTTCGAGGGTGCGGGTATGCATCGGTCTCATACCGAACACTAAACAAGTCAGAGATAGTGATGGTAATCAACTGAATGAGTCCACCACCAGCTATGCCTTGTAAGCCACGACCCGCGATCAACATAGGCATGTCAACCGCAGTAGCGCAGATGATCGATGCGCCAAAGAACAAGGCAACGGCAGTGAGCAGAACGGGCTTCCGTCCCCAGATATCGGAGAGATTGGCCCAGATATTAGAACTAGCCGCATTGGCCAGGAGATATGCACCTCCGATCCAGACATAGCCCGATGCGGAGTGCAATTCTGACGAGATGGTGGGGGTGGCCGTAGCCACAATGGTCTGGTCTAGGGCTGAGATGAAAAGAGCAAGCTTGAACATGCGCGTATCAGTAAGGGCTTATCAGTTGGGCTCTCTACCAAAAACTTTGGCTGGAACGAGCATGCTTTGGCTGCGGTAACATACCGAAAGAGCAATCATGGTCGCAAAGATCTTCCAGTTGCTGCGAGCCACCGGGGCATCTTGACCCGATTCGAGCCTTTGAATCTGCAACTGCGAAGTGCCTGGTTCTGGGCCATGGCTCAATAAATGTTCGTTATTGTCCGAAACGCCCGAGCCGTGCGTCTTTGCAGTCGCAGGTTGAGACGGAGACAAGGTCGCTTCCATCTCGATCGGGACGGAACTCTGCTGAGCTACGCCACCCATAATGAAGGACTATGAGCAAGTACTGAACACAGGCCTCTATCTCGATGCTAGAGGAGAAACAGTTCAAACGACAGGAAGGGATTGGAGAGAAATCTGGGTTGAGTCAAAGCGGTTTGTTCTGTTTGTCTTTCTTCCCATTCTTGGCTCGGAAGACATCCCGAGATTTTACGGAGTAACTGTATGTACCATCCATGATTGATATCACATCAGACTTGACTTATGATATATCTGCAAATGATCCTTTCAAAAGAAGCGCTATCTGTTATTGACGAGCTCATCACTTCAAATGAAACTACGTCATCGTACTATAAACATCTTGAACGCAACGATCTGGCTATTCTGGCGGAAATCTTGGTATGAAGATTACCGTCTCGGAACCAGAAACGTTCACCACGCACATACTTAGCAGCGAATTCGGGATTGACCTTTGCTTTTGCTTGTTATATGTGTGCACCATCGTATATTTTGAATGCTATTTCCTCAGCTCTGTGGTATCGAACGCGAGCCATGACCTCTTGCTCGCCTTGTTGGAGTACAGTACGGGTCCACAGGGCGCGGCACGCAAACTATATATACCTCTCATGCAAGCATCGCTTATAGGCACTAGCAATCGACTGATTGCAGGAAGCTGCCACATACCAAAACGAGTAGTGAATCGGTATAGGGCCTACGCAGACCAACCCTATTATATCCAGGCTGTATGACCCAGCAGCTTCTGACATCATGGGTGACTTCCTCCGTGGGACGCCGCGGAACCTGCTCCAAGGAGCTGCTAGGTATATCCCTGGATAGAGTAGGTCGATCGTGACATGTAATGCAGCTTGTCTCGAAGACAGCTTACCACATCCCGCTTCTGAAGCCGATTCTTGAAGAGTGATTTCGCCCAGTCTAGACCCGTCTCATAAGAATGAAAACCACTGGTAGATAGTTCAGTGAAATATACTATAATGGATATGCTCGCTTCCAGGTACAAGATCAGCATGCTTGTTATGACTTTAGGGTGTATCCAACAGGGATTTAATGCTTAGCAAGTATCAGTGTGAGTGCATGCATCCATTGGGTTGCTATTTTGAAGGCGGTTCAATGGTTCGCCAAGCAGTAAGCTACCATAGTATGAGATCTTGATATGGGGTTAGTCGGAACAGCGTAAGTGGTGGAGAAAAGCGGATTGAAGGTTAGTGTATCATATTGTCGAGTGTGCTGTTGTTCAACAAAGTCAGATTCACTAGATCGAATGCCGAAAACCTATGATAGGACATTGACAATTGTGAGTACGGTAGAACTAGTGAGTAGAAAGTGTTGTAACTTGCTCCGTAGTGTTATACCGTGGACGCTACCTAAGTGATGGCCCGGGAGCATTATCACATGCTTGATAAACTGCCGACGGGCACGAATTACGCTAGGCCCGATGTGGGAAGTAACCATGAAAATGGGCCTGAGCTAAGCCAAATCCAGCAAGCTCTCACTTTTGCGCAGAGCAGTGGCCGATCGCCTCTCGCGGGCTCAGTCCACCAAATCCCCAACTCAGCAAATACAACTCAAGACCTGGCAAAAACACGAGGGTTAGTTTTGCATAGAGTGTTCGACATATCACTTCACGCATACATCAGCGCAACCGCGAACGCGTGCAGTTCTTATTCAACACCACCCACCCTGTCAAGACAAGGACCACCGACTCCCAGGCCTCAACGTCATAGCGGCTGACGAAGCGATTACCATCCGAGATCGAATCACTTCCTCCCTCCGACCCTCCCTCTCCCATCCGTTTTCGGTCTCGAGTTACTCCGTATTCCTTGCTGCTTTTATCTTGCCTACCTTATCCTAGGCCTCCCAAGCCTTTTCTGGTGTAGCTCCCTTCTCCAATTATTCAACCTTTTATCTTTCCTATGCTTTTGCCTGCATCTGATGCTGTTTGATCTACTCCATGAGCGGGCTCCTCTCCTCTTTGTTGATTGAACCCGTCGTTCGGCAGGCCCGTCGCCTCTCACAACAGACCACTCCACCACCATCCTCCGACTCCCTCGCAGCTGAAAAAGATCGTTCCTCGTCCGTGGCCAGCAATGGCACCGAATTTCCTCACAGGGCGGTCATGATCGATTCAGCGAACCCGATAGATCTGTCAAATGCCGGAGATGCGGGGTCTGAAGATGGCCGCCCTGTCACATCCACTCCACCTTCGAACAGTTCGTCGAGTCGAGTTTCTCGTGGACCAGAACACCGGTTTCCGGCTGGATGGACAATCAACGCAGGTCATGCCGGCGTATCACAGAATACATCTCCCCAGATGACGCGCACAAATCCCCTGACCAGCCCACAGCAGACCGTCTCAGCTCTGACTAGGCAAGATGTCTTCCAATCCTCAAGTCCACATTCGCACACCCCGGAGCAGGCATTGAGTAACATGGTTGGGACGGACGAGTCCGGTCCTTCGGCACTTCCAGAGGACGACGGAATGGGTGCTTTACGGAGACGAATCCATGCGATTCGAGATGTGGGTTATAGCAACACAGACCAGGCACGCATGATCCACGCACTGATGACCGAGAAATACAATCTCCACCGGGTTGACTCTGCCGACCAGAGTACTCCCAGGAGTCCGACGCCTCTCACTCCTCAGAGTCCGAAGCAGGACGAATCTGCTCGCCGATGGAGCATCATATCCTTGGAGCGGTCGTTGTTACCTTCGTCCTCCACTCCGGCCAAGGGCGAGATCTCTTATAATTTGACGGCAGAAGATTTGGTGCCGACATATGCACCGAAACCAGAACTAGAATCACCTGCCTGTGAGGTTGACGATCTGGACCTCGAAGAGGTTGAGGAAGTCTTTCTTGGTTGTCCACATTATAAGACAAACGTCAAGGCGCAGTGTTTTGACTGCAACAAATGGTACACATGCCGCTTCTGCCATGACGAGGTTGAGGAGCACCGTATGGACCGGCCGAAAACAGAGCACATGCTCTGCATGCTGTGTGGGGAAGCCCAGCCTGCAGCACAATCCTGCAGGAAGTGCGGCGAACAAGGGGCGCAGTATTATTGCGATATCTGCAAGCTTTGGGACAACGACGCCAACAAGAGTATATATCACTGCGGTGATTGTGGCATCTGCCGCATTGGAAAAGGTCTGGGGAAAGACTTCTTCCATTGCAAGGTGAGCAGACCTATAAGCCCAGCTGAGCATTGCTGGAAGCTAACCAAATCTCAGACGTGTAGCGTTTGCCTTCCTATATCTATCGAGAACACCCATCGATGCATTGAGCGATCCACGCAATGCGATTGCCCCATTTGCGGAGACTATATGTTTACTTCCCCGGAGACTGTAGTATTCATGCGTTGTGGCCACAGCATTCACCAACGGTGTCTTTCCGAGTATTCCAAGACCTCGTACCGCTGCCCGATCTGCAGCAAAACCATCACCAACATGGAGTCTACATTCCGGAATCTGGATCGCACCATTGAAAGCCAGCCTATGCCGGCGGAATTTAAGGACACCAAAGCTCTGGTCTATTGCAACGACTGCAGTGCGAAGTCTGTCGTGAGATATCATTGGCTGGGATTGAGATGTGATTTGTGAGTCTTGATGCTTCTCTATGCCTATTCAAGATCTAATGAGATACAGGTGTGAATCGTACAATACCGCACAGATTCGTCTGGTTCGAGGCAACGCTTCAGACCCCTCTGCCCCGGAGAGTGATAGCGAAGGGATATCGACACCGCGGGCCAGGTCTTCCTCCCATGGCGCTGATGAGAGCGGTCTGCCTGCGTTCGAGTCGCTGCGAATTGACACTAGCTCAGTTCCCGGGCCCGACTCTCGGCTTTCTGTCCCCATGTCTGCCGATTCGAGTCGGCAATTCGCCTCCTACAGCTTGACTCGTGATCGTGCTGTGTCGCCCGTCATTAGAAATTACTTTGGCATTCCACCTGACCGTGATTCGGAGCGGTCGCAGTCGACTTCCTTCTTCAGCGGCCTCACATTTGGTGGCGTCGGCGGTGGCGGAGGAAGGAATGAAGATGGCGGTGAACTTCGCTTGTGGGGTACCAAGTTCAAGTACAGCTATGGTTTCCTCGGGCAGGAAGCTGAGTCCGTCGACGGCGCGTCCGATGCCGATGTTGAAGAAGACGAGGGTGACGGTGCCTCAGGGAACAGCGGCTCAGAGGACGGTAGCGATGAGGAAGAAGACGATGATGAGGGTATTGACATTTTTGGCCACCGCTGAGGTCACCAGTCGGTGCTTGTCGCATGCTACCCTCCCATTCATGCAGCGGCGTGAAATAGGCTTGCTTAGCTACCGATGCGGATACTTTCTGACTTTGACCGACAAGCCGCTGACCTCTTTAGCATAATTGAAAAGTGACGACCTACTACATTGGCGAAGACGAAAGTTGGCTGGACCAACTAAGTGACTTGTATGATATCTTGCTACGGACATGGTGGGCGTCTAGTGATGCATGACTTCGACCGCAGCTTCGCTTATTTCTGTTTCTTACGGATGATACATTTTGCATTTATATTCGGCGTCTGAGTTGCCGGGACGAGGATTTGTCTGTTATTGGAGATCGGTGGGTGGTGTTCAAATGTTGTTGGTACTTGCGATGCATTGAAACACACATCTCGCATGCATGAGGGGGAGGCATAGTCTAGATTTGTTTATTGATTTCAACTACTACTAATTCTGCCACTCTCTCTGTCTCTTGTGTTTTAATTACATATACTGGTATAATCCGTTACCAACTGCTAGGTGCTTCCTGCAGCTGCTATTATGCTGTCCACGGTGCTGCAGCTGCATTGCAAATCGGGATTAGTCAGCGCGGCTGGATGCGGCGGCTTCGACGGGCTTCATTCTTCTTCCGGCCTGATGACGACGAAAGGTGAAATACACTCCCTCCCCTGGTCGATCCCATGATGGACGCCCTGGAGAGCCATGCTTTCTTTTCCCCTGCCTTATCTCTCGTATCATCATACATAACTTACTTTCGGGGCTGAGTTCGTGACTGGTCGACTTGCTTAGCTTCTGCCTGTTCTCCTCGACATTGTTGCCCATTGTCCCAACTAAATACTGTTCCTTCACTTTGACAAACGCTTACACTTACACTTACACTTTCACTCCCTACTAGTTCGACACTCCAACCAAACTCTCCTCTTCTGAAACGGAGCACGGATCTCTTCTCAGGCATGCTCCGAACTGCAGCCTGATCCGTCCTGAACGAATTCACAACTCTCCTTCTCTACTACATACAATACAGGGGTCATCCACGGAACCTGCGTATCTACCCGATCCCGTCTCGTCATCGCCCTCTCATATCTCGATATCTCGGTTAACCCCCCGCTTCCCGTGGAATCAACCGCAGAATATGATCCGTCGCAACTCCGACATCGACGTCCAACTCTCCGATGCGGCCCCCCCTCTCTCCGTCGAATCCGAACCTCCGACAGAAGCAGATGTGGAGATGATGTCTGATGAGCCAACACTACCTTCGAACCTGCCCACCCACCTCGCCGCTCGCTTTGCTCGCAAGCCGAGTGTCGTTCGCCGCTCCTCCGCCGCCTCCTCCCGCCGCAGCTCGATCTCCTCCCTGAACGGGCCCGCCCATGGCGCGTCCTCGACCGAACACGTAGCACATCACCTCCGACGGATCTCCATTCTCGAGAGTCGCAAGGCTCGACTCGCGGACCGCGCATTGCACGCGGAGAAAGTCAGGCTCCGGGCTGCCTTGGCGAAAGCGGCCACCCGGAACCTGCAGCGGGAGGAGCGAGCCCTGGCTGCCCAGCAGGCCCGGGAGCGACTCTTGGCGGAGATCACAGCCAAGTGCGAGGAGGAAGTCCGTCGCGCGAAGAAGAAGGCGGAAGACAACCGGGAGCGCAAGGCCGCCGAACACGCTCGACTCCGCTTGGAGATCGCGGAGAAGTTCGCAGAGGCGGAGAAGCGCCGGGCGCTCTACCAGCAGACCCAGCGGCGCCACCGTACGAGCAGTCTGCCCTCAGCTGGCGACGAGAAGATGCCCAAGGCGGCCACCGCTCAGGCAGTCACCCGGGATGCCGCCGCTCGGATCATCCAGCGGGTCTGGAGGACCTACCATGCGAAGATGGTCATGCGTGGTTTCCTGGCTCTCGACCTGACCACCGATCGTATTCGGGAGAAGGATTTCGAGGAGGTCGGTGTCCAATTGTCGAACGAGCGGGTGTTGGAGACAACGGCCCGGGTCCTTCGGCTGTGTGGTCTGCAGGATATGGAAAGCGGCACGATGGGTGGACGGGGTGCGGTGCGCACGTTTCTCAGCAGTTACTTGATTGTGACTCACCCTACTGAGGTTCTGAGCAGCAATGGAGAGCAGGAGCAAGACCTGATTGCTAAAGCGCGGGAGCTCCTCGCCGCGTTCGAGTTGGTGACCCCCTTGCTCTCCTCAGGGTGCTGTTCTCCCGCGGCCATCTCCACCGAGCTGCAGGCTCTATGCGAGGCCTATAATGTCTTCTTCTCCGCATTTCACGCCTGGAAATCCCACGATTCCAGCGTCCTCATTGAGATCATGTTGGCTCAGTTTATCGAACTGGAGTTGATCTGGCAGACAGTCAAGAATGATCGTGCCGGCGGCGTCGCAGAGGATTATCGCCAAGGAATTCGGCAGAATCAGATCTTGCTCCTTGCTAGACTGAAGCGATTGGCAGGCGCTGATAAGGCCATGGAGATGGTGCGGAATGCCCTGAAGAAGGCAAAGCGGGAGAAGAAGCGGACCGCGTCCAAGCAGGCCATCCCGCGATCGGCGGAGGTCGCAACCGCTTCAACGGAAGCTCTCACAGAGAGTGTTGCTTCACCTATCAGTGAGACATTCAACACCGTGGACAGTGGGGTCTTGCATGAGCTAGACCGACAGCGTGTTTCGCCCCACGAGCGGTTTACTCGGATGCTGACGGCACTGCCGGAAAATAGGGCTCTGGTGCACGAGCTCTTGATCAACAAGGAGTTCCGGATTGACGAGAAACAGTACACCGAGCCACGCAAGCGTATCATGAAACACATGTGTGACATGATGCGTAAGGACGTTGAAGCTGGCCTGGAGACAAATTGGACAGTGGCCATGGCTGCGGTGATCCAAGACCGTTTGCTTCGCTCACTGCGGCCAGGGAATTCGCTGCATGTGCTGATCAGCGAGGTGCTTGACCCCAAGTTGGTGGAAAACCAGTGCAGGGCCGGCGCCTTCTCCTACGACAGCTTCTTCAATTTCATGAATACTATTCTACCCAAGCTTTGCGCTCCGTATCGTGATCCGGTCGTCAAGGCATTTGCCGAGGACACATCGGGCGACGCCATTGACCGACTTGCCCGACTAATGGGCATCATCGACCTCCTCTCCCTTGACCACACCAACTTCATGATTCAGGTTGCAGCTCCACAACTGATCCAGGAGGCTCCCGGGTATGAGCAGCGGACATTCGAGAAGGGTCTTCAAGAGGGCACTCAGAGCTTGGGAAAGACGCGGCGCTTTTGGCGCACGCACCGCAAGATCATTGCTGATGAGATGCGCAAGCGGGACCCGGAGAACGTGCACGGGGAACCACGACCGCCAAGTGCCAAGGTCTATGCGCAGGGGATTGTGGATCTGGTGATGAGCAATGCGCCTGTCTCCGAAGAGCTTATCCCGGAGACTTTGGAGCTGGATCGGCAGCGACTTGCGCGATTGCATGCCCGAGCGTTCCGGATCGTTGCCACCGCTTCGATTCTCCTGACAGCCAAGAACCTGCTGAAGCGCGACGTGCGATCTCAATGGAAAGCGGAAGCGGACCGGATCCTGTCCCTGGACTTCAATGAGATCCAGCCTGACCGGGTTCAATCCATCCTGGAATCCACTCACCCGATGCCACCCAACGCCAGTGCGCAGCTGGCCGCAACTATCCGCCGCGTTCTGGTGCCCGTTGCTACTGCCTGCGCCGCCGCCCACACGGAGGGGGAAGGTACTCAGCCATCCGTGGAGATCCAGGTCGAGTCGACCTCGTCCGCGGCGTCGTACACGTCGGATGCCGCTAGCTCTGCGACGGCGACAAGCGGCAGCGGCAACGGGACCTCGGGCTTTGCCGACCCGGTGGCCCGACTGATCCTCTCGCGCCTGCGCGCCCATATCCTGTCGCGACTGAGCGCGTCCAGCGCCAGCGAGCGCGTGCGTGCGACGACGACGGCCAGCCAGAGCCTGGCCGGAGCGGGCATGCCCGAGTTCGTCACGGAGGTGGGGCAGCTGACGGACGAGATGGAGAAGATGCGCGAGGTGGATTGGCTGTGTCATGGGATGGTGTACGAGCGCATTCTGGGCGACGGCAACGCTTGAATAGTATAAGATTGTCATTGTCAGGGTCCAGGTTGGTAGGCTTGGCTTGGCTCTCGTCTATTAGGGATACTACTTCTACTTGTCTAGGTACAGGACTTTGGAACAGACTGAGATTACTTAATTCCTTCTGTGCAGATTGCTTCATAGTCATGATCCATGTGAACTTGATTCATTTTATATTTCGATATCATGCGTACGGAGTGCTAGTCGATTGTACCATCTCTAAGGTAACGAATATTGTTTATAGAAGAAGGAAGAAAGATCGTCATCGAATCCTCTTTTACAATGTTCAATAAAGTAAGAATACTCAACATTTATACACGAATTTAGTATAAGTTACCCGAGACTACTGGTCAACCACAACCAAAGAAGCGGGTTGCCGGCGTTTGCAAGGATCGATAACCCGGGGTTTCCCCATGAGACAAACGGAAGATCCTAACCACTGCATATTGTTGGCTCGAGAGAGGTTGGACCGATGCAGGCATAGAACTTCTGCTGTGCTGTGCATCTTGCAAACCAAAGATTGTGGAGGCGTGCCACTACTACTACATGGGGTAGCTGAACTGTACCTATCTTCCCGCGGACGACAAACAAAGAACGAAGAATCTGGAATATTAGTGGTGTAGGTACTGTATGTACACAGCAGACCCACCGCCGCTTTTCTTTGTTACTTTCATCAAAGGTGCGTTCTCTCTCTCTCTCTCGCGCGCGCCGCTGTAAATTGCCGACAATGCGTGCGAGAGAGAGGCTTTGCGGTGACTCGCTACTTGCTACTCGCTACTCGCTATTCGCTACTCGCACATGCTCTGGGACAGTACAGCTCGCTGTTTGCATACGAACAAACGAACGGAACTAGACGAGACGCCGGCGATTTCGATGCCATACACCCCTTAAAAATGGCGAAGACACCACGGCAATCATCGATGATCCCGTCTTGTTCTGGTCTAGTGACTGCTGTCGCCATGAAAACCCTACTTCTCACCATGGGGCCATGCGGTGTACGAGATTGCCACTGTGCCTCGGGCTCGAGCACCTCCAAGCTGGATGGGTTGTCTAGTGCCGTGGCGTGTGACAGATGTTCTCATCCCTTGAGCGATCATGATAGTTACTGTTAGCTCTTGGTGTTCTCTATGGGCGAGCCTTGCTGGGTGTATACTGACGCGAAGAACACGTGCGCACACTCTAGATCCGCCCGGTTCTTCAGGCCCTGCGAGCAGACGACCTGCACTCGTGACTGAGCCGCTTGGTGAGTTTTGGTTACTCTCTGGATGTTGAGGTCGAGGTCGAAGGCGAGGTCACGGGAACATGGATGACCCCGGGCCTTTGCACAGGCATCGAGTCCCATATTATCATGCGACCCCAGTTCATCGACGAGCTGATCGCCCGGTTGGACCGCTACCATCTGATCCGCGTCAACGGGACGCCGGCGTCGGGCAAGACCTCGATGACGCGGGTGCTGGCCAACGAGCTGCTCGCCCGCTACCCGCAGACCCCCGTGTATCTGCTGTGCGGCTGGGAGTGGGACGACGTGCGGTTCGCGGGCGGCTGGGCGCTCTATCTGCAGCAACAGCTGGGGACGCATGGCCATCGGCTCATCACGCATCCCGGCTTCTTGCTGTTGGATGAGGCGCAGCAGACCTACTGGGACACGCAGCTCTGGACGGACCTCTTCAAGTCCATTACCGGCAGCAGTGCCGTCAAGGTCGTGCTGTTCACGTGCTATGGCTCGGCCGGCTCCGAGCCCGGGTGGGCGACGACGACGATGCGAGAGCTCCCCGGGAAGACGCCAATGGTCTTTAAACCGCATCAGCAGATCTCGCTCCGGCCGGAGGAATCCGAGGAGACAGCCCCGCGCTGGAAGCCGGTGGGCTTGCTGCTCGATGAGACCGAGGCCCACGAGATCCTGGATCGATATGTGCCAATTGTCATATCCAACGGGGCGGACATCTTGACCAAGGAGTTGAAGCATGGCTTGTTCCTGGTTAGTGGGGGGCACGCGGGCTTGCTGGTGTCCCTCGCCGACGCCCTGGAATTGATACCGGTAAGTCTGGCCTTGCGGGACATGAAATTCTTGGGGGGTAACCTTATTGATCTATGTGTGACAGGAGATCTATGCTCTGATCCGGAAACGCCAGCCACTCGACTGGACGACAGTAAGCCAGGGACTCTTTGGAGACTGCCGACGATTGTTCGGCATCATTCAGCACCTCCCATTTGCTCGGGGGTTGCCCAAACAACGAGTGGTGCAGCAATCCGCTTACTCAAGTTTCTTCAAGAACGCCGTCATGTACGATGGGACTCTGGAGTCGAGCTATGCCGGCAGCCCGGATCAACAGCGGGCTCTGCAGGCGATCTGGAAGGAAGGGTGGCTTCATGCGGAGATCGTGCTGGGAGAGACACGCTATGTGTTTCCTACCCAGATTCATCGATGGTTCGAGTCTCCTTGTCTATGATTACTTCGCCCTAGGTTGGCTAAGAGTATTGGCTCCAGGTATTGTCAGTGCCTTTTCTTCCGCGACGACGCACCGGCCAAAGAAATGGCCTATCGATCCCCACTGGAGATGGCTACCGAAGCCATTCGCCAATTCGACCCGCACCAGCTGTCGAAGACCGCGCGCACGCTGGAAGATCAATACCAGAAGGAGTTCTACCGCTGTCTCTTCCCGCTCCTCCTCGAGTACCAGATCGCGATGTTGCCGGAGTATCTCATCAAGAAAACGGCGGGTCTCCGGAGCGGCAGGATCGACTTCCTGGTCGAGCAGAAGAAGTGGGGATTGGAGCTGATGTGCGACGGCGACCGGATCACACAGTACATGCGACGCTTCGAGAAAGACGGCCCGTACTTTGCGATGATCCGGGACGAGCTGATGGAGGATTACATTGTTTTGAATTTCACCCAGACCCGACCACGCAGGAAGTACCCAGGTAATACCTGACCTTTTCCGTCATGCTTGAAGGCAGAGAATAGTTTTGAGTCTGACATAGCTCCGCTAGGATACCGCGGCCACCTGTATCATGTGGTCTTCTCCGAGGACTGCCGCAACGTCCAGGTCCTGGACGCCTCGGATCTGAGTGAAGTCGTTGCTTTTGTGCTGGTCGAGAAAGCAGATTTGTTCCGCTAGATAGCCTAGTACTTGGTCTTGGATCTTTGTTTTGGGTTGACTTGGATAGAGACATGCCTCTCGAGCAGTGCCCCTTGATGTAATTTCATCTGATTTGGTTGCGTAGTCTCGAGTTGGGCACTCTTGTGGCCTAGGTTCTCATCTTGGCTTCCTTTGGCGCTTGGCACAGATAGCAATCATTGACTTCGTTGTCTGGTTGAAGACTGAAGACTGCACAGATAACTGACACCATGAGCACCCTGAATAGCCATCCGACCTACCTGAAGTCTCAGTTCTTAAAGACGTTGTGTAGTTAGTTGCTTTTCCACAATTCCGTCAGCATAAGTAGATGCAGTTGGTCGAATAAAGCAGGCGGTAAGAGAGGTGCATACGTACTTACGTACCGCCTCCGCCCGCCGCGCTCCGCCTGCCTCCCCCGCCGCCGCCGCCGCCGCCGTAGCAATCGGCAGATTTCCAGCTTAGCTCACTTCTTTTGAACGAACCTCATTGCAGTTTTAAGACAACCCCTCCGCCACGACAACCCCCAAATCCGAACAAACCTAACTCTATACCCCAGTGCAAGGCTTGGGCTGACGAAAAAGCAACACCAAAATGCCCAACCCACCAACCCCGCCCCCGTACACGCTCACCCCGCTCGCGACGCTGGACCCCCCCTCGCAAGAGCGCACCTGGCAAACGGCCCCGCACCCGCGCCTCCCCATCGTCGCGACCTGCTGCGCCGACAAGACCATCCGGATCTACTCGCTCACCAACTTCCGGTTGCTGTCGACCATCACGGGCGGGCACAAGCGCAGCGTGCGCACCGCGGCGTGGAAGCCGCACGTGACGGGGGAGAGCGTGCTAGCCAGCGGCTCGTTCGATGCGACGGCGGGGATCTGGCGGCGGTGGGACAACTACACCTCCTCCCACATTCCATCGCAATCACCGGGGAATGAGGATGGGGACGCCGCGTGGGGCACATCGACCTCCAACCCTGATCCATCGGAAGATATCCCCGCGGCCAACGACGACGAGGACGACGAAGAATGGCGCTTCGCCGTGCTACTCGACGGCCACGACAGCGAAGTCAAATCGGTGGCGTGGTCGGCCTCCGGGCTGCTGCTGGCGACCTGCTCGCGCGACAAGTCCATCTGGATCTGGGAGGACCTGGACGACGGGGACAACAACTTCGAGACCGTGGCGGTGATGCAGGAGCACGAGGGCGACGTCAAGTGCGTGGCGTGGCACCCCGCCGAGGAGTGTCTGGTCAGTGGCAGCTACGATGATACCATCCGCGTGTGGCGCGAGGATCTGGATGATTGGGGCCAGGTCGCTTGTTTGCGGGGCCATGCGGGCACGGTCTGGGGGGTCGAGTTTGAGGGTCTTGCCGTCGGGGTGTCCTCTCCTTCCGGGGAGGGTGGAGAGGAGGTGAGGGCGTTGTCCGGGCCGAGGATTATCTCGTGCTCGGATGATCGCTCGGTTAGGGTGTGGAGGAGGCAGCCCAAGTTGGGGATGACGACGGAGTTGGGGGCCGGCAATATGCCCAGTATTATTCGGCCGACGGGGTTGGATGAGCTCTGGGAGGAGGAGGCGGTGTTGCCCCTGGTGCATGATTTGGCCGTGTATTCGGTGGCGTGGAGTCGGAGGACTGGGTTGGTTGCTTCGGTTGGCGCGGATGGGAGGGTCGTGGTTTATGAGGAGAGGCGGGTTGATGATGCACAGGTTAAGGAGGATCCCGAGGTCTCGCTGTCGCTGCTCCCCCCAACGGAGTGGGTGGTCGTTGCAGTCCTCAATGGCGCGCATGGCATCTACGAGATCAATCATGTGGCGTGGGCGAAGCGGGCGGATCGGGGTCGCGATCCCTCTAAGGAGGAGGAGGTGCTCATCACGACGGCCGATGATGGCAGTGTCAAGGTGTGGACGGTGCAGCAGTGATGGGTGCATGTGTTATAGGTTTTAGTTATAGACTTTCGATATAGAGAAATGTCTCTGCTGAGAGCATTCATCCTCCCAGCTATACAGCCCACCGCAAAAGCACGAAAGAACAATTCTAAGCTCCAATACATAAACTCCAGTGTGTCCACAAAGAACCCATGATCAGTTTTGAAACAAACACTAAAAAGGTTCAATCAAGTAACAAGGAATCATAAATGATCACCTCCCCGCGCCGCCGATTGCTGGCCATGTTCGCCCCGCTCCTCCTCGTCACTGTCCTCGCCCACCGAATAATGCTCCCGGTCCAGACCTGGCGAGTGCAGGTCATCTAACTCCGACTCGTCAAAGTCGCCCGCCTCGACATCGCCGCCCGTGCGCTTGTTCTGGAACCGCTCCAGCACCGAGCTGCTGCTGCTCATGTTCTTCTGCATCACGCCCCGGTAGCCGTGATGTCGCTGGCGGCTGCGCCAGATGAAGAACCCCCACACGATCACCCCGATGATCACCACCACGAGGACGGCCTCGCCGGATTTGGCGTACGCCTTCCACTCCGTCTCCTTGAGGCGCTGCTTCTCCTGCTCCTCGGCCGCGGTGCTGTTGGGGTGGCCGCCCACCGAGGTCTGCGGCAGCTTCTCGCCGTCGATGCGCGAATCCGTCGGGTTGCCGCCGATGCTGGCGATGTCCACGTTCATGAACCGGTCCAGCATGTCCCGCGTCTGCCGGGGCAGGTCGTACGGCACCATGTGGCTGGAGTTGTAGATCAGCACGTAGGTCAGGTTGCGCGCATATTGATAGATGCCCGTCGGCTCGCCCTCGAAGGTCCAGTCATGTCGGGGCGCCCACACACCCGGCGAGGTTTCGAACCCCGTACCGCCGCCCCATTTCAGGTTGTTGATCAATTGCTCGGTGCCGACGTGGTTGCAGATTAAGTCCTTCTCGCCGCTAAACAGGAGAATCTCCACGCCGGATTCCAGGAGCTCGGGCAGGAGTCGGACAGATGGCACGGATCTCTGAGGGTTGAAGTTGCTGCTGACCGCGCCGGAACACTCGGTCCAGCCTGACTTCTTCGCCGGGTCGATGTGCAGAGCTGCCACCACGTCCTCCCGCTGTAGATAGGGCTTCACATCCACCAAGTCCGTCGGCCAATTCATTCCGCAGGCGTCCAAGCTGTCGCGCAAACGGATGTCATACATGTTGTAGCACTGGTTGTTAACAATCGTCTTATCCAAAATGCCATTCAGAATCTTCTCGCAGTCGTTGACGTGGATTCTGTTCTTGCCCGCTTCCAATCGTGACTGGCAGACGGACTGCAGCACTTCGAGTTCCTTGGCCGCCGAGCTGCCTTCCTCGATAAGCCCCTCTTCGTAGGCGAACGGCAAGTAGGACATATACTGTTCCTCGGGGGCGATCCACCCGTTGCCGATAAGAAGACCCTTTAGCTGCCACTGCGCGGTGTTGGAGTTGGAGACGTTCTTGTTCCGTTCTTGCATGGCCTTCGCGATATAGGGGATATGTTGTCCGGCGTAGGACTCGCCCGCAAGGTAGATCTATCGACTGTAAGAAACGCAACACCTCAATAAGTTGAGACCGGGGAACATACATCATCGCTCTCGTACTCCGGAAAGAGCTTGAACCACTCCTCCAAGAACACCACAAACTGCGCCGCCATCGTGTCGAGCTCATGAATATAGCTGTCAGTGTTGACGTAGCTGAAGCCCGTTCCAACCGGGTTATCGACAAAAAGCAGATTGGCGAACTCGTCCCAGGAGCCCTCATTGTATTCGAGGGTGTGGTTGTCCTTCAGTCGATACGGGCCAATCTCCATCAGCGCTCCGTCCATCGAGGAACACCCAGGCCCGCCATTCAGCCACACCACGGTGCGTTGGCGATTGGCGATGTGCCGATTCTGATAGTGCCAGAAGAAGAGATGTCCATTACTCTGGGCGTCAACCTCAACGTGCCTAAGCCGGAGAGATAGGGGTTAGTTTTGGTTGATGGAATGCGACAAATGTTGGAGCGGAGTAGCTCACCCAGCGTGCATTTTCAGCAGCGGGCCGTCCGGTGCACCCGGAAGAGAATGGATATAGTAGTCAGCCGCCGACTTGGCCGAGACAATGGCGGGACTCAGTAGAAGGAGCGTCGACAGTGCCCATGTCGACATCTTGGTGAGGGAGATGCCCCCGCGGGACGATAAGGGGAACATTTCGGGGACTGTGATAAGGTGCAGGGTGGAAGGGGGTGTTCCAACAAAGAAAGTATTGACGGGTCGTCGCAAGGATGGATTGGATAGGTCCCGAGTGGACTCGTGTCAGCGCTCAAGGACTCATTGATCAAAGTGTCCAGTTCCGGTGCGTGCTGACTGAGGCCGAATCTCTCCCCGGTCGAGGCGGAGCTCCGGAGATAAAGGGAGGTGGTGGTAACGGGCGATGGTGACGAAGGTGATCACACAGAGAAAGGGGGTAGACGAATGGACTGGAAGCTGTCAAGCACCCTTCCCACAGCGATTTGGAAAAAGGCAGGAGAGCCGGATAACACCAAGGGAAGAGGTGGAAGGTAGTAGACGAGACGAGGAGGAAGATGGAGGTTAGATGGAGGAAGTCCAAGGCGGCTGAGACGGAGACGGAGACGAATGGATGGCGTGGCCCGAACGGGCGGGTATCGTCCGTATCGTTACTTACGGGACTTACTCTTACCACTTTGGGGTCTCTATAGACCAGCTGCTGCCTTACACTCTTCCACATAGCATGATCTTGTGTGAGAGATTTCAGGTTAGTTGTTATCATTCGAGCCCTCAATAAAGAGT
The DNA here is from genome assembly GCF_003184765.1 of Aspergillus aculeatinus CBS 121060. Taxonomy (NCBI): domain Eukaryota; kingdom Fungi; phylum Ascomycota; class Eurotiomycetes; order Eurotiales; family Aspergillaceae; genus Aspergillus; species Aspergillus aculeatinus. The sequence goes on along the minus strand of NW_020291561.1, from coordinate 56,225 downwards.
ATTGTATTGTCCATCGTAGATGTTGACTACCGTTGACAATCTGAGTTACATTCGCCCGATTCATCCTCCAGGATTAATGCAGATCTATTCCAGCATCGCTCGAGCGTTTTCATTCCAAGCTGGATGGATTTGTTTCTCCCTGCGCCTTCATTGAGAGCTACAATCTTCGGCCGATCGTGTACTCGACTCAGATGAGGTCATCAATACCCTGGTCGGCGTCTTTCTTGATCAAGTCCACCATGCCCTGAGAATGTTAGTTGCGGCGCAGTCAAGGCATGATGAGAAAGAAGCAAGCTCACCGGAGGCATGATGGGCTGTCCATCCTTGTCCACAACATAGCGGAAGGGCATCTCGGTCCGTTCGTGCTCGTTGATAAGGATCTCGGGGTGGTCAACGTATTTGATCTCCTCCAATGGAACTGCGTAGATGTCAGTCTTCATTTTAACCATGCAAACTCGCAGTCGAGGACTGACTCTTATCGTGCACAACTAGGCGAGTGACGCGCACAGCTGTATCCGTGGTCATTTGCACAGGCCCTAGTCTACGGCCAGCATAGCCCTTCTTTCTCAACTCCGAGGTGCGATCTGCTTCGGGTCAGTATCATGATGGATCTGCTCTACATCCAAGAAACATACCGCGAGGTGGGTCATCGCCTAGTGACCGAACAAGGGAGTCCTTCGAGTCAGCCAGCAGAACAATGGATTGAGTCAATCTCCGGAGAAAGACCGGAAAGACTGCAAAAAAGGCGCCTCACCCAGGATACCGCCGAAGAGGAAGACATCGAACGTCTCTGCATCAGCGGGGCTCAACTCAACCTTGGCGGAAGGGTCCAACAGGCAGACCCGAGACTTGCGGTCCGCAAAAATCTCCTCCACACTGCGGTGCTCGACGTTGAGGCCTGGGGTGGCCGCCAGATCCTCCGGCATCTGCAGGGAGGTGGGCACGGAGCTGAGCAGAAATCTACTCCCCGAGGCATGCGCTTCACGGGCAATGCAGCCATACTCCAGAGCGGACCAAGCGCCCAATTCGGGGTCCAGATGCTCGACCACGATGGTCACAGGACCCGAGGAGGAGGTTTGATCACTCATGTTGGTCCAAATGGAAGCGTCCAAGTCGGTCTGGCCCGCGGACAATGAGCGTGATGTCGGTTATAGTAAGTGTGGGGTTTCAGGAACCTCTTGTGACACCGTGCAGGCTCGGATTCACCGGTTCTTAAGACCCAAAATTAGCCTAGAACCGAGAGATGGAAAGCTTGCAGCTATTACCAATTGATTTAAGGGTGGTAAGCGGTGCGAAAAGGCTGGATGGTGAGCAATATCAGATTGTGGAGGGGCAGAAGGAAAAAAAGCAGAATTCATCATAGAGTTGGATACAGGTCGATACGGCCGATTGCATACACTGAGGTTTCCTCTTCAATTCAACCGTCGGTCGAAGTTGAGCAACCCGGTGACCTTGCAATGAACATTTCATCAAATGAACATTGGAGGACTATTCACTCGACTAGTTCGTTAGGTTCAAATTTACTATTCTCTTTTTGCGCCCTTTGTGCCTAACGGGGCAGCAAGTTGAGTCGAGTATACTGTCCCTGCATTTGAAAGCACCGTCTGGGCTAGCATATCCTTAGTGTCAAGTCATTAAGGGCACGCTCATCACTTGCTTAGAATTTGAGACACATTGTATCTTAATTTAAGCATCCCATACCTATTTCACCCCCTGGTCCTCAGCATACAGCAAATTATCGAACGACGAGTGCCTGATCTTCCCCGATAATGAGGCGTTGGTCAGATCGAGTGAAACAAATACTGTATTGTTCGGTCACCATTCGAGGTGGAGACAGTCTGCAGCTCCATGCCGCTAGGCTGAATGCAGACTCCTTCCTGCTCAGATTGTTGGATCCTCGTCTCTGAGAGGTTTAGTGGGTAGGAAGTGGTGGAACACGGGGGCTGATTACAGGGCGGTCACCGCCCGATGTCGTACGCTCTCCGCCAGCCGATGACCATACCATTACCCGTCCATACCGACTGATACCAATACTAGACTTATTCCATAGTCCATCATGGATACTTTCTCTCTCTCTCTCTCTCTCCCTCTACATTTCCTTCTTCTCCTTCCCCTCACCTTCAAACGCTTATCCCTCAAACACTCTCCTGTTCCTATTTATTCTCATTCCTTTTGTATCAAGATTCTCTTCATCTGTTTCCTTTTCCGGTCTAACTTTCTTACATCTCATCCCCTGCAGCCTGTGCAGAGGAAGCTGTGATCTATACCTTTACCTGCCTGCCTACCTACATACTACTTACAGTTTGCTCCCCGCTGGAGGTGGTGGGGTTTCCTGACGACACCCCCAATACTAAATACCCGCACCACTCAATCACTCACTCCCTCCATCTCAGTTGTCCACCTCAACTCACCTCAACTCACCTCAACTTACCTCAACTCAATCCATATTAACTCCCCCCCCTCCTTCGTCTGCACCTTCTTCCTTTGCTTCTTCTCCTTTCTCTCAACCTACTTTTCTTCCTCCATTTCCCGTTTCATCCGTTCTACAACCAACCAAATCAAAACCACAATCATTCAATAATGAATCCCCATCAGCAGAATAAGATCGATACCAGCGTACGCTCTCCGCCCAGATCTATCTTGGGTTATCGCAATTCATTCCCCGTCAGGCTGCAACTAACAATCATCTCTTCTCAAGTCGCTGAGCCCCGATGAGCAACGCCTGCTCCGTCTCTACGGCAAGATGCCCAACAAGAAGGATCTCCTGCAGAACAAGCTGAAGGTATGCTCGTCCCAACACACCCGACTCAACCACTCATCATGGCCAACTCTCATGTCTTACGCCCTACAGGAGCGGAAATACTTCGACTCAGGCGATTACGCCCTCAGCAAAGCTGGCAAGGCTTCAGACGTCGGCGTCACCAACATCGGCTCCCAACACCCCGTTCCCGAGAATATCCCTCACCTGACTGCCACCTCCCCCGGCGCCAACAACCCCGCCGCTGCCGGCAATGGCGGCAGCATCAGTGCCCAGGGCGGCCAGCAGGTCCCCGGTAGCATCAGCGGCCATCCTGGCTCCATCGGATTCCAGAGCCGCAGCCCCGTCAAGGAGGCCAGCTTCCTGCAACGAGGAACCAGCGTCGATGAGGCCGATGGAAACAACCTCAATGCAGTCGCATCCCAGGATCCCACCGATGCCGGCAGCGTGAGCCCACCTCCGGCTCGAGGGGGTGTTCCCATCCGTCAATAAATGATTCCCCCCCGTCCCTTATCATGATCTCATTACTTTCATGTCATCCTTTATTTGGTTACATCTCTTCCTTCGTATATCTTTTGTTAATTCCGTCCCGGTGGTCGGTGGTATTTAAAAGAGTGTTCTGGCGCCATGGATTCCCACGTCACGTTGTTTCTTGACATTCCGATGTATTTACGACCTTATCATTGATCATTTATTTTTTTCCCTTTCTCTTATCTTTTGCCTTTCGGATGGATTTTGCCTGACACAAAGTGAAGAGAAAGTGGAAGGTTGAGCCACCAGGCTGAAGTGACCGCATGCTATAGCACTCGCCCACCAATCTGTGGCAAAGACGAGCTGACCAGTTTTGGGTGGGATCCTCTCCGTCTGTCGATCATAGCCTGCTTCAGCAGCTCTGTGCGTCCACAGTATGAGTACCCAGCATGCTCGCGCTAAGTGGAGTGTCTCAATCATCACGAAATGACGCAATCAGTCTTCCTGTTCTCTCGTGCAGTCCGTTGTCCATATTGGAAGATCATCCCGGGTACGAAGAGTCTGCCTCGTGTCTCCGTTCTACCTCATAAGCACGAAATGTTCTATGCCTTTAGCTTGCGCTCAAGAACCAGGAACACGTCGTATCTGATGCGTGTATGTTTGCCGTGCTTTAATGCCTCTACTCTCCCCCCTGAAGGTGTGTTTAGATCCGGCGTGGTAACGACAAAAACTTGCCTTTGTGGACATTACGAGTTTAGGCCATTGACTACCTACTTCTTTACTCACCTTCGGTTCTGTTTGTCGTTCTAGCCGCTTTCCAGTTTCTGGCGTCTCGCCATCCTAAATTGTACTCGTTGGCTGTGTACTTCCCGTACTCTTCACTAGCCACTCCCAAATCCCGGAAGTGCGAGTTGGGGAGGTACTTCGTGTATGCTACTTGTACTGCAGAACGGAAAGAGAAAAAAGAGTCACCTTTCTCATAGATTTCAAGTCTGATTTGCAACGGAGCTTGAAAAACCGCTAAATATGGTACTCGAGCTCAGCAGGAGCAGGAAAGGAACAAGATATGGGAATGAAGAAGATGTCGCTACAGAGGCGAAGAGAAAAAAAGGGTCAAAGAAGAAGAAAAAGAAAAGAAAAAAAAAACCTGTCACCGTGAACAGCAAGTGGGGGGTATAAGATTCTCCATCTAGTGCAAACAGTTTTCAAGAATCAAAAGCTAAGAATGACAAGGAAGGGTAAGTCGGAGAGCATTGATGGGCAAACACAAAAAAAAATGAGAAAAAAATCACAGGAAGTAGTGTAGCAGAAAGGCGCTAGACTGGGAAGAATGGGTATAATAGCAATAATCGGAGATGGGATCATAAGAGATGTGGATAGGCCAAAGATAAGGATAGAGTGAGGCGTATCGGAGGGGGCAGAGTGCGGAAGAAACAAAGGAGGCGGTCCGGAGCGGGTACGGCCCAGGGAATCTGTTGAGTGGGGTGGTTGGCATCGTCCGAACCGCGCGGTGTACTTGAACTGGACCGGCCCCTGGTATGGAGACCTAGTGATGGATCCTAAATCATGCTGGAACTGTGTTGTTGATTACGAAGTCCACGGGGACAGTGTCCGTCCCTCCATGACGAGCACCATTCGTGGGGTGGCCAAGGAATAATGTAATGCCTTGCAGGGTGAGAGGAAACGCAAGGTGCAAGGACGACTGATAGGCATGTGAAGTCGCGGGCACGCTGCTTCTGCGAGATGATCCTTGGTATTCCTCCAATCCGGCTAACAAGCGGCTAACAAGCGGCTAACAAGCGAGGAGCGTTCGATGGCGTTGCTGGCCTAGGGCAGCCAGCATGCTGAAGAAACCCTAGCTGGAGGATATGCGTAAATGAACATCGGTGGCAGCCTAGCTGAGGGACGGATCAAGGACGCTGCGAGTGTCTACCCCAAGTCTCTGCATGGTTGATAAATTTGACATGAATTTGCGATTCGCCGTGTACCGTTCAGTCGGTCTTCCAGTGACCAGCCAAGCCGGTATCTAGATCATCGTTCTCGCCGAGGTAAAGCTCAACAGCGTACAAGCCCATCGTGCAGGCAAGGTTGATCCAGCGCCAGAGGTTGCCGCCGCCACCGCCTTGGCTGCTCCACCATTCACCACTGCCACCCATTGCTTGAGATGTCAGAGCGAAGTGCTGCATCAGAAGGCTGGTGTACACGGCGATGAGAATCGAGGGGGAGAAGTAGCTGAGGAAACCGAGGAATTGGCCGGCGGCATCGGAGTCGTCCAACGAGGCTTCTTGCGACAAGGCGCGAGCGCCAGACTCGCGAACTGCGGGAATGATTCGAGTGGACGCGTACAGCACCAGAATCCGGTAGGTAAGCGAGACTAACACGGAGGGAGTCACGGCGCCAAAGACTGCGGTGATAACATTGAACAGGGCGTGGATGATTGAAGGCAGGGTGGACAATGCATGCATCAGAGTGGTGTACGACTCCATGATGATCGGTGGTAGCGGCGGGAAATCCCCGGCTTGAGCAGGAGAGGGCGCTTGTTCCAGAGGGTGAGAGGGTTTGTAGTCTGTGAAGATCTGGTAGAGGCAGAGCACAATGTAGGCAAATAGCAAGGAGCTCTCCACTGGATTTCCCCGGCCGCTACCGATACCCCAGGCGCACAAGATCACCGCGCATGTTATGGAGACACCAATTAGAGCCGCATCCACATTGGAAATTTCCGGAAACTGCATAACACGCCATAGGAAATATACGGAGCTGGATATGATTGAGGCGGATAAAACCAGGAGACCAATCTGGCGGATTACGATTAGCATTTTATCGTTGCATGCATCAAGCACTTCAGAGTGACGTGTACGTACCATCCAACTATCACTGCGCCCGCCGCGGTTCACGAGCCATCGAGTGATTTGCCCTGCAGCTTGTATGACGAGTAAACTGCAGAAACCCTCCACCAGCTGGAATACCGGTGTCGACCATCTCAAGAGTTTATCCCAGTTGCCAATCGTCACCGATTCCACCAAACCATCCGGACCAAACACCCACTCCTGAATGGAGGAGTCGTGGGCCCTCTTGCCGGTGAAGGTCCGTTCCACCCATGAAGCCGCGTTGTCATTATCGATAGAGAAGCGGTTGAGCGACCAGATAAGCAGGATCGGGATTATAAGCCACTGCGTAGAGCTGATGATGACGACCAGGGAGGAGCGGATCCAGGACCGATCGGGGGTGGAAAGTCGCAGGAGTGAGAACAGAAAGTAAAAGGTCGCGAGGGAAAGCGAATAGGCCAGACCGCATGTCTTTCCACCCACATCGAACGCGAGAGGGATGGATGCGACCGTGACGGTCAGGAAGAGTCCCGACGAGATGGCGCGGAAGAGCCACATCGGACAAGACGACAAGAAGGGGAAACGAGAAGAAGAAAAGGCAGAAAGAGGGTAAATAAAAGGGGAGAGAGGGGTGTAGACGCGCTCTTTTCGACAGATGGTCTCAAGGTAGGAGATTTGGTAGACAACACGGACGGGGGAGGAGGGAGGGGAGTCTTTAGTAAGAATACATGAAGGCTGGTTGATTGCGTGCCGTCCTTTGTCTTGCTGGTCTGTCCGTCCGACTTTTCTTGAATCTTGCTGGGGGAGCGAGTGGGATGAATCTCGTCACTGTCTTTTGGATTGAATTTTCAATTTTTTTTTTTCCTCGTTTCGTTTTCAGTGCAGTAGTCTTTTGAAAAACGATCTTATCTCCCAAGCGGGACGGAATGATGGATGGATCGAATTCACGTGGCACGTGCTGATGGACGAATGAAACTCCTGGTCAAACAATCCACTTACGTACTGAAGCACCAAAGCTTAACGGCTGCAATGCAATGAATCGGGCAGGATGAGATAAAGACGAGGAGAAGGATACAGGATGAGGAAAAGGGAAAAAAAGGGGGGGAGTGACAGGCAGCCCAGCAACAGCAACCGCAACGAGCAAACGTAAGAATTGCTCGCAATTTGGCGGTTTAGCGTATCCGACCCGGCTTCAACTGGCAGGCGGTGGCGTCCAGGCGGATGCAAGTAGCGGTCAGTTGGTGGAAAGATCGGCTGTATATGATCTCATCTCCAGAAGATTATCACCCCAGTACCCATGTAGAAGGTGATCGAGCGTTCGCTAGGGGATCCTGTGATTGCGCCAAAATGCAACTGGACGTCAACAGTCCCGACATTAAGGTTCCAATGGAGCCTGGAGAGGGGGGAAGGATGTGGAATCGACGTAATTATGCCTGTCAGATAAAGACACCATCGACAAACCATATTACAGGAGGTGCAAGCCTCAGGCTGCAATCACATGCTAGGCTCTTAGGTGCTTAGCCCTAAGTATCTGTCCAATCTGGTTAGCGTGATGGAGCTGCCACTTCGACGCTTTCCCCTTTAGAGAAATCAGCGCCCTGCTCCTTCCGGCCAATAGGAATTCGCTGATACTAACTAGCTCGATACGGAGACCTCAGGCAGGCTCCAGGCTTCCAGAAGCTCAGGCTCTATCGACAATCATAGACAGGAACTTCTTCATTCTTACCACGCTATTTCTTCCTTCTGGTGTATGCTTCGATTCCGTTCCTTATTCAAAATGGCCGAAGAAACCATCACGAAGAAGATCAAGACCTCTTCTCCCTTGATCGGAACCCACAAGTAAGTTCTCGCCTTCTCACATCCCACCCTCTGCAATCGTTAATTCCTGCTCCTCTCCAGCGGCCACTTCCACGCCGACGAAGCTCTTGCTGTCTACCTTCTCCGTCTCCTTCCTACCTACAGCGCCTCCCCTCTCGTACGAACTCGCGATCCCGCCCAACTGGCCACATGCCACACCGTCGTCGATGTGGGCGGCGAGTACGACCCCTCCAACAACCGCTATGATCATCACCAGCGCACCTTCGCGACCACCTTTCCGGCGCACGAGACCAAGCTCTCGTCCGCCGGTCTGGTCTACATGCACTTCGGCCGGGCCATCATCGCGCAACACACCTCCCTCCCGGAGGACCACGAGGACGTGACTCTGCTGTACGAGAAGCTGTACAACGACTTCATCGAGGCGATCGACGCGAACGACAACGGGATCTCGGTCTACGACCCGGCGGGCATCTCGGCCGCGGGCCTGCAGAAGCGCTTCCGGGACGGCGGCGTGACGCTGGCCTCGGTCGTCGGCGACATGAACCACCCGGACCCCACGAGCCCGCCGGGCGAGCCCCAGGACGAAGACAGCCTGTTCGGCCGCGCCAGCACCTTCATCGGCAACGTCTTCACCCGCAAGCTGCACCACGCCGCCGCCTCCTGGCTGCCGGCCCGCACCACCGTCGGCGCCGCGTACCGCTCCCGCCGCGATGTCCATCCCTCCGGCCGCATCATCGTCTTGCCCCAGGGCGGCGTGCCCTGGAAGGAGCACCTGTACACCTTCGAGCAGCAGGAGGGCGCCTCCGGCAGCGAGCAGACCTACTACGTCCTGTATCCGGAGGGCGCCACCGAGGGCTCCAAGTGGCGTGTGCAGTGCGTCTCCGAGAGCGAAGGCAGCTTCGTCTCACGCAAGCCCTTGCCCGAGTCGTGGCGCGGGGTCCGCGACTCCGACCTCGATGCCGTCATGGCCGCCGAGGCGGATAAGTCTGGCCAGCCGCGCATCCCCGAGGGCGCGGTCTTCGTCCACGCCAGTGGTTTCATCGGTGGCCACAAGACCAAGGAGGGTGCTTTGGCCATGGCCGTCCGGGGTTTGGAGCTATAGATCGGGGGTCTTGCATGACTTTTGCTTATCTAACGAACAGTTGATCTGGGTATTCATGAGGCATATAAAAGTTAAAAATTCATTCTAAAACTATTTCCTATAATTTGCACCATGCAAGGGTGTCCAGTTTACCCTGCTTGTCATCTGATAGCAACCCTGCTAGGGTAGACCTCTTGCTCCTCTCAAGTCTCTCAAGCGACATGTAGTCATTCATCGTGGTCCTCACAATGACCTGCACTGTTGAGGCCGGCAACAACAACGAGAATTGCTGTTGCCACCGGCGTCAGGAATGTAGAAAGGGGCAGGAAAGATGATCGATATCAGTATTAGTATTAGGCATGGATCTATACCTACTACTTTGTCTATATAGGTTGAGCACCGGCGGTACTGGAATCAATGCCAGTGTCAGTAGCGTTTCCCAACCACTTGTACCCCCGGTCTGGGCTTCCTCGAGGGTCAATAGGACAAGCATAATTCAGGATGTCATGCCCTGAAGGCTGAGGCAGGATAAACCTGTGACCGGGCAAGTGTGATAACCGTGTACTTTACGTGCGGAGCCACTTGGGAATTGAACCACGTTGATGGTTCAGTGTGAAGCGGAAGTCCTACCTGCTTCGATACGGGCTTGCAAGGGGGGGGGGGGGTGGTGGCTTGAGCACAACTTGAACCCATAAATCTCTTTTGCGTCGAGGATTTATAGGCCAGGCGATTGTTCTGGCCAATTCCTGGAATTCTACGAATACGAGAACGATAAGATGTGTATGATATCAAGTCCGCATACCGTATACGAGGGTAAGTTCTATTAAAGTGATTGTCTCACATTTCCAGTTGACTATGGCAAATCAGATATGATCACCTCCGATAGCGAGCCGGACCTTCGTGATCCAGGTCGACAATCTCACGACCTTGGAACTCGCACTGCGACACAGGCTTATCCATATTACCCGGATCGCCCAGCCAGGCCACAGCGCACAGGAACTCCGTCATAAGATTGTACACATCTGTTGCCCTGAGCTGCGCATCGTCGTACTTCACCGTCAGCCGCAGCCGATCACCCTCCATCATACCCGGGAGCCAGAAGAGGCCAAAGTCGGAACGAGAAATGTTTTCGATCAACTTGATGGGATCGGCCGCGTGTTCTTGATACCCCCCCATCCTCCAGTTGAGGCCTTGGCGGAAGAGGATGTCGAGGAAGGATTTCGCGTCTGTTTCATCCAGCTTCCGGCATATCTCGTCCATGGGAGCATATGTATTCGAGACGATATCGTCTTGGTCCTTGCTCATCCTGGTCAGAAGCTGGATTGCCCTTTCGTCTGGGGTGATCGTTGTGCGGCTGAGACATTGGACGATTGTCGGCCCGTCGACTTCCAGAATATCGATGCCTCGATTCGCGGGGTGACTGTCATCCGCAGAGGGCCAGGTTCTGCCCGATTCCACGAGGCCGAAGATGGCCTCTTTGGCTCCGGTCATGCGCACGTTGACCAACGCGCAGGCGCATCTCGCGATGATCGGGGGTGTTATCGCGAACTTGCGTTGGAATTCCGAGATCTTGGGCACATGCACGGCGCGAGTGATACCTTTGGTTCCGATGCTTTTGTCGCCATCCAGAAGGGGTCGCTCGCTGGGGTGGCCGGGGGTGTGGTCACTGTGGACCCAGCCCTGGTTGTCACCTTTGAGCCAGCATGGTGCAATCTGCCGTGGCCAGAACGCATCGGTAGCAGACGATACTCCTCGGATTCTGTTCACATGAAAGTCGATCGCTCTCCGGGCTGCTGGCCCGGTTCGGTTCCCTTGGTAATCTGCGATGTAGTCACGGTATGGATGGAAATTGAGAAGCTGGTCCTTGCGATTCAGGAGATCCTTGAGGTCTTCAAACCATCGGAACAGGATGTGGGCATCGAACACAAGATGGTGCAGGTGCATGACCAACCCGACAACTGATGGCTTCTCCACGCTTAAAATGGTAGCCCTGAACAATGGCCCCTTCCCATCGATGTGGTCATAGTCGGCATCATTCAGCTTATATGTTTCGACGCTGTTGATGTCTCCAACCATTCCGCCGTCTATAACTTGGAGTTTCATCCAATCCTCACTGGGACGCATGACCAAATATAGATCTAGTTTCTCATCGTATGTAAGCGGCGTGGACCGCAGCAGTGGATGACGTTGAAGCCAGGTGTGCAAGGCCGCCGTGACATCTGTGACGCTGATCGATGGGCTCGCGATCCACGACATCCGGGTGTTCCACGAGTTCGGCCTGTGTCCGTAGTGTGTCCGTTTCACACAGTCTGCAATCGGGACGACCTCTTCCACGTCATCCCATCTAAATCCGAGGCCGCTCAACTTGGACAAGGCCACTTGTTTCGCCCGCTCCATGTCGAGCTGCGCTGGAGGAGCATGGTGTGTATCATGAAAACGAGAGTCCCTGACATGCTTTCTTTGGTGGAGTAGCTTCGCCAGCTTTCGAATTGTGTCGAACTTGATTAAATCCATCTGCGTGATCACTATTTGCAGCTTTTGGCTTATCAGGTGGCAAAACTGGATTTGCATCATGCTGTCGGCGAAGCTCCGTATAGAAACGTCTAGATCGATATCTCCAGGTGTTAGACCGGTTAATCCAGACCATAATGCCGTTAATTCGGTTGTCAGGTCGTCGCCGAAAGAGACTGGATTGTCAACGGTGATCTGCTTGAGATGCTCCGTCACCCATTCTCGAAGCACTGTTTTCTGGATTTTGCCGGATGTTGTCGTTGGATAGTGGTCCTTTCCGAGGTCATCCTGGAGATCAAGAATGCGTGCTGGCGCAAAGGATTGACCAAGTTTATTCGAGACCATTGTTTGAAGGGCTGTTTTCATTGGGATTTGACCCGACGGATCTTTGCGCATCACAGCAACGGGCACTTCACCAGCCACAGCATCTGGCGTTCCGACAACATACACATCCTAGGCACCAGACAGTCAGTACCTCGTTCGATAATAACATACCACCTCTGGCTGACTCACCCGTATCCCATCTACCTCGCTCAAACACTGTTCTATTTTCAAAGGGGATATGTTCTCGCCACCGCAGATAATCAGATCTTTATACCTGCCGAGAATATAGACATAACCCTCACGGTCCATGTACCCCTGATCTCCCGTGGCTATCCAGTTCACCCCATTCTCACAGTAGCATGAGTCATTGGTGCCCCCAAGATAGCCTCCGAACACTGGAAGACCGCCGAGGTGCACCTCACCGATCTCCTCCTTGTGAATGGGGATGCGGCTTCCCTCGGCACAGATCCGGGCTCGCCCGCCGTAGAATACCTTCCCAACAGACACATCCCTTGTCGTCAGGTCCACGGACGGCTCCTCGAGAGAGGTGTTGACAAAAGGTATACCCTCCGTCATGCCATATCCTGTCATCACCCTTGTCGCCCCCAAGTCTCTACAGCGCTTCACTACGTCCATTGTCACCGGAGCGCCACCCAGCAGAACTTCGAACGAAGGGCGGGAGCTCTGTTGAGGGGGCGCACAGCTCAGTAAAGCATGTATCATGGCCGGGACACAGGGAACGGTGACCCGTGGATAGGATCCGAGCAGCTGCAAGGTGCTCTGTGGGTCAAAAGAAAGGCTTGGGAAGACGACAGTCGCGCCGGCCAGCCAGAACGCGAGAGTGAACGCGATATTGAAGATATGGAAATTGGGCAAATGCTGGCAAAGATTCGCCCCAGGTCCTAGTTCCAACCCGTACATAAACCCCAGCCCCTGAGCGCTGATGGAGATGGTCGTGTGCGGACAGCCTTTGGGAAGAGCAGTGGTGCCACTCGTGAACAGGATGAGTATGGTATCATCGGGATTTCCGGGCCGATGCAACGAAGGCTCGTCGTGTAAGGGCTCCGACATGATGTTGGACACCGTCGTCCACCCGGCCGGTACAGCAGTCTCTTCAATGTCGGCGACCACGCACTGAACAAGCGGGCGATGGTCATGATCGACTGTGATATGGTTGATCCGATCCGCCATGGCCTCGTTTGATACAAATATTGCTCCGGGTTGCAGCTGATCGAGGAGAAACAAGACATCCCGTGCGTCGCGATCGAGCACCCGAGGATCCAGTGGCACAAATTGACAGCCCAGGCGGGCCGATGCCCAGAAAAGCAGTGCCCACTGGGCTTGGTTGTACATCAGGGTCACGATCCGACTTCCACGACCGACACCTCGGGACGAGAACCGGGCGGCGAGTTGGATGCTCTTCTCCTGCAGCTGAGCAAAGGTCCAGCGATGGCGGCTCTGATGGAGGGAAATGATGGCATCATGATCGGGGAATCGGTCGGCGACTTGGTCGAGAAGTGTAATCAAATGGGCGGTTGGTGCCTTCTGGTTTTCATGGCAGGCTTCGGCCAACGAAGGGGGGTGGTTAGCCATTCTTGATGGGCATGCAAGATGGACGATTAGGAGAATCAACAGACGGTGCGAACAATCGCTTATATATGGGCTTCTATCTGATCTGCCCACTCACTGACTCGACTTAAGGGCTCACGTGCCAATGACCAGCATTGTCGGTGATTAAAAGTTCAATAGTTACTGGACGGAGGGGTCGCGGAGGGGTAGGTTGTGTATAGTATTTCAGAATCACACAATTCATGCAGTCTTGAGTCTAGACAAAGATTGATTGATCATTCTGGAGCCAAGCTCGCTTAGAATTGAATCGAGGCGAACATGTGGTGAGGAGCTCTTATATTCAAAGCTAAACAAATGCAAAGAAAGCATATTGGCTGCATGGAAACGACCATAGAAATCAGCGGTGAGATGCCGTAAACAAATTGCAATGGAAATGTAACAAAAATGGGAGCTATAATTTGACACGAACAGTCAGTTCGAGGTATGTTGACAGATCATTTCCCACCTGTCCAGATGAAACTCGAAAATCCACTAGGGAGAATATCCCTTGCTGTACGGAGTATTTGTGCCTCCTCACTGACCCTTGCGGCTTCAATCGCTGTCTTGTTCTCCTGCGTAGGCTCTCTTGATGTGTCGTGCCTTCAGCCACCTGTACTCACGAATAGTAAGTATTCTTTGCCTTCCTATCTATCACCAATCGACCGATGTGGGTCTTGTGGGCGACCCCGGCGAAGTATAGATCACCTAGGCAAGTCCTGATATTGTAGATCCATGCAGATCTTCGCGAAGATCAGCCAGATACGATATTCCGTGCTCCGTACAGTGGCGTAACAAGGAGAGATTTTGTACCGTGACATGGGATTAGTCTACCTCAATCCCAGATTCACTGTGTGTTTTTGTATGTAAACTGCGGGTAACACCTCGAACATCGGGATTGTCACCAGCATACAATTCAGCTCACTTTGACAGATTGATCTACATAGTACTAGTACCGAATACGAGGTTCAACTGAAGCATCTTGGCTCGATCAGCAACATGCAGGACATAGATACTTGCTAGACGAAAATAAAATCTCGTGCTCTGTCCGGAAGATTCATCATTGATCCAGGCACAACAACAATTCTAATCCTTCGCGCCGCATCATGCCCCCTCTATCGCAATACCACTTTGAAATCCTGCCCCACGACGAGGCGAGTGTCCAACAATGGGGTCCCAAATACATCGAATTCCGCTTGAACGCCCTGAAAACAGCCCCTGACAGCTTCGGGTCATCCTACGAAAAAGAAGCAAGCATGTCCGACGCCGAATGGAAGTCAACGCTCTGCGAGCCTGCGTTTCGAGTCATCATCGCTGTTCCCCGAGCCGACGATGGTGCCCTCCAGACTCCGATATGGGAGAATGAGTGGGCGTTGATTTCCAGTCTCTACGGCCCGCGCTGCCACCACGAGCCCTACCACGACAATGAAGATGACTGTAATGAGTCGTCTTGGTTCCTAGGAACCTCGTTTGTTTCTCCTCACCACCGGCAGCGGGGCATGATCCTCGAGGCCTTTGCCACGGCGGAGCGAGCGGCTGTCAGCGAGGACAGACAGACGTTCCAAAAGCGACACCAAGCGCAGCAGCTTCGGCGCCCCTCGTCGGGGCATCGACCATATCATTTCCGGACGCGCATGTTGGGCTTGAGTGCTACCACGAATCCCACCGTCTTGAACTACTACCGAAAAACTGGACTGGAAGTCTCGCATACCATCAGGAGGGGGGACATACCTCGACTGTGGAGGTGGAAGATATCGGTCAGTCCCGACAAGGTGGAGGGTCTGACAACTATATTGGTGAAGAATATTCCATGGGACGGCGAGGGCAATTTGGCACGGCTGTAACCAAACTATTTGGACTTTGAAGTAAATGTGGTGCCTGGCGGGGTGTTCAACTTGATCGTAGTTGCTGAAGATGAGCTTTCCCTCACAGTATAATATTCAAAGCAAGTTGGAGTTAGATGCCTTTCTCTCATGGGATTCGGGCTTATTGGTGTTGAGAGGAAATGAGATTCAAAGCTTCTTTAAGTTGTACTGAGCCGCCAACTGCACTGCGGGCGGGCGGCATGCAACTGAGGTTGCCTTTCTAGGTCTAGTTTTCTACACTCTGCTGACTTCCAGCCCTCATGCGAAACCTCAATCAAGGAACTACTCTCTTAGCATCGCGTGTCTCCGTACAGATGATCTTTTCTCCCTTCCTTTCATCTCTGTTCGGAATACCGATCTCCGATGTGGTGTAACGGAAGCGGCTGAGATAGACACGTCGGAAAAACTATCCAGACTATTAAACCTTCCTGTCATTTCAGTGGAGACACATCTATCTCCATTTGTAAGGCTAGTTTCACAGCTCAGATCGCACTAGTCACAATGGTACCGTCACAAAAGATTATCAGTGGGTCTGGTATATGCTCTTGAGTTCTCCCCCTCCACCAATCAATCCAATAATCTTATAGATCCAAGACAGGTAAATTAGATGCAACGAACTATTCTA
This sequence comes from Aspergillus aculeatinus CBS 121060, assembly GCF_003184765.1. Classification (NCBI taxonomy): domain Eukaryota; kingdom Fungi; phylum Ascomycota; class Eurotiomycetes; order Eurotiales; family Aspergillaceae; genus Aspergillus; species Aspergillus aculeatinus. The sequence goes on along the minus strand of NW_020291561.1, from coordinate 40,342 downwards.
TAAACCCTTCGAACTTAACAAGTAGGATGGCTTATTGCTGGAATGCTGATGGTGTACCGGTAGTGGTCCACGCGAATTGGCGATTATTCCCTTGGAGCTACAGTCGTGCATCAGTTTGTATACCTAAATGGAACCATGCAAATCTCTACGCTTTCTTTTTTTGTTCTTTGTTTTCCTCTCCTTACCCCTATCATCTAGCCGCGAATTACAAGAATGAATCAATAGGGGGGTCACGTGTATGTGTGCAGACTGCCATCTGTACAATGAATAAATGGGGGTCACGTGTACGAAGGCAGACTGCCCCCCTTGTTTCCCATCAAATATCTTGACATATTTTCAACTATATCGCCACGCCCACCAAAGGAAATGGAAAAACAGGCATATGACGATACTTCCTAGTTCTCGACTTGCAGCGGAAAAGAGACGATGCGTGTAGCATCAAGGGAAGAAGATGGAGGAATGGAGAAGGCTAAAGAGCAAGAGCCAGCAACAGAGCGACAAGATTATATCACTGGCTTCAGGCTTGTGTTGCTGCTGTCGGCTCTGACGTCTGCCGCCCTTCTTGTGCTTGTTGATACTTCTATCGTTGCCCCGGTAAGATTGAGCTTTGAGATACGAGGGACTGCTGCTAGTTAGGTATACGTTCCCCTTGACTGATGGCATGTCATAGTAGGCAATTCCCCGAGTCACAAGCCAATTCCATTCTCTTTCTGATGTGGGATGGTATGGTAGTGCATATCAGCTCACTAGGTATGTTAGCTTTTGCCATCTCTTTCAGACGTTAAGCAGAAGATATAAGAATGGATTAAAGAAATCCAAAATTCAAGTCTCCAAGAAAAGAGAAAAAGAAGAAGACTCACTAATGTTCCATCCAGTGCATCTTTTCAGCCACTCACAGGGAAACTATACACATACTTCAGCACCAAGGCACGCTCGCACCCATCTCATGCTCTTGCTGGCGAAGATAGCTAACAGCCCCCAGAAAACCTTCATTGCGCTGCTGGGCATTTTCATGGTCAGCTCTTTGGTTTGTGCTTTGGCAATTAGCTCGAAAATGCTCATTGTTGCACGGGCATTGGCAGGCATCGGAGCTTCAGGTATCCAAAACGGTGCCTTGACAATTATTACGAGATCTTTTTCCCCGGAGAAACAAGCACGTATGCATCATACCATCTTGACTTATTTTTGTGATATCACTAATCCTGCTTTTTGATAGCCATGACGGCCATCTTGCTGGCAAGTAAGTAGGCCAATTTGATACAGCTGGGGGTATTTCCTCTGACCCGTGATTTTCTAGTTGCTCAGCTCGGTCTTGTCCTCGGACCATTGATTGGAGGGGCGCTAACGGAGTATGTATCATGGCGATGGTGTAAGTACTCTCTCTGCGCGTGTCTCTTTGCCTGGTATCTCTTACCGATTACCCATGTTGTAGGCTTCTACATCAACCTTCCAATCGGCGGCGTCATTATTCTTGTCTTGCTTTTCGTCACTATCCCAGAACCGAAAGCTACGAAAGACCTTCTGCCAACCCTTCACATCATCCGAGAGAAGTTAGATCTGATCGGATTCTCCATTTTCGCACCGGCCATCATTCAGCTCCTCCTGGCACTCGATTATGGCGGAAACCGATATCCTTGGAATAGCGCGACCGTCATTGGTCTGTTTTGCGGCTCAGGCGCCATGTTCATTCTGTTTCTGGGTTGGGAGTACCGCACCGGTAGAGAGGCCATGTTCCCTCTCTACATGGTCTCTCAGCGAATAGTTACTTGCTCCTGTCTCTTTATGTTCTTCCTCGGCGGGATGAATGCCTGCGCAACATATTATCTTCCTCTTTACTTTCAAGTGGTGAAAGGAGTGTCCGCGATGATGAGTGGTGTTTCTACACTCCCAAGCATCATCAGTCAGTTGATTCTTGTCATTTCCTCGGGGTTTTTAGGTAAGAAATTTCTCTCGCCTTCGCAAAGAGCATTGATTCTAAAAGCCGTACAGTGAGAAAGGTGGGATACTATCTTCCGTTTAGTATCGGTAGTGGGGGGCTATTATCACTTGGAAACGGGCTGCTATCTCTTCTCTCATTATCGACACCAACAAGAACATGGATTGGATACCAGATCCTGATCGGAGCTGGACGGGGTCTAGGTACTCAGGCGGTCAGTTCACCATTTTTCAACATATTCATGCATACTTATATTTTTACTAACATGAGAGTGTAGCCCCTCCTTGCGGTCCAAAACATCCTTCCCAAAGCCGAAACCTCCATCGCCCTTTCTCTGCTCCTTTTTAGCCAAACTCTGGGCCAGGCAATCTTCCTCACCCTAGGCCAAGTCATCTTCATCAACAGCTTGAAGTCCGGCTTGGCGGTATACGCTTCGTCCGTGGATCCCGGAGCAGTGATTGCTGCTGGGGCTGGAGCGATCCGGGGCACAATTTCGAAGGATAAACTGGCAGGAGTGTTACTGGCATATACTCAGGGGATAGATCATGTTTTCTATTTGTCTGCTGCTATAGGTGTTGGCTGTTTTTGTGCGGCATGGGGAATGGGGTGGAGAGATATAAGAAAGCGCCAGCCTACAGGGGATGAGGAGAAGTGTATTTAGATTGACCAATGTGCCTCTTTGAGTAAGCAGGCTGCTTCTCGATATCACTCTACACAGCTAACCGCTACGTGCGGTAAGAGGATAGAGAATGCGGCCACGGTTGTCTGCAGTAAGGGCAGTTGGCCATGGAGTCTCTTTCGTAGAGTTCCTCATGCCACGAATCAATGCAGTGGAAACAGAAACTATGGCCACACTGCGCCTTACACCAGACGGGCTTCTTCCCCAGCTTTCCGCCGCAGATCGTGCACTCGGTCTCCTCGGTCCGCCGGGGGATGGGTCGTTTTTCTACGTGCAGCCGTGCGACATCTTCGGGCTTCAGGGCGGCGCGTACCAAGGCTTCAATGGCGGCATGCGCGCTGCAGCTGGTCACCCGCGCCAGCTCTTTGACAATGCCTCTGGCCCAGGCCCGGTCGTAGGTGTGGAGCCCCCGGCGCGAATCGTTCAGTCGCCGGAGCCCAGCTCTCCTCGCTCGGTCGAGGGAACCACGCATATAGGCCCACGTGAGGCAGACATGCTCGAGCATCTCCCGGATCTCAGCTATAAGCCAGTCCTCTTCTAAGTCGTGGATGACGTCCACGACCTCCGAGCAGAAATGGAGAAACTGGGGCACATCCTGATCTTCCAACTCGAAGACTCGGTCTTTCGGGTTTTTCGCCCGCTCATGCAGCAACTGCAGGAACAACCGCTGCATGTCAACGGCCAGCAAGTCGAGATGAAATGCCTCGAAAGGCATTGTCTCATCTGGTTGTACATCGAGGTTGCGGTATCTACCGTGCAAAGGCATGGTTAGCTCAGAACAATGGGTACGGTGGATTTACGATACGAGATGAGTTCCCTCAAGTTGACGGCGGAAGAGGGGCTGTTTTCCCGTATCACGGTCAGGTTGATAGTATTTATTCTGATCATCGAACCTAGTTGACCCACTGGTCGATCATTCTTCCACAGAGCATCTTTATCTACATGGCGCATTTCTCCGCTTATTCTTTGACGCGACTATTTCATCAGAAGCCCTGCAATTAAGAGAAGTTGGGGGTTTTCTCTAGATTGGCCGGGACTTGTTGCAATTCACTCTTGGCCTTTCCTTTTCTGTGTGGACTCACTCCCCTCTTGGGAATGGCAGAGGCCATGTTGTTGTATGCTTTCTTTTATATGCTTTAATATTTCAGCCACGTGATGCGGGGGAGTCCACCTTTCAAAGCTTTCTTTCAAGCTTCCATCCAAAGCTCCCTTCTCTCTCCCACTAATAGCAATGAAGGACACCAAATCATCATGAGGTCTCCAACATTATTCCTTTTGAGAGATCTCATCTCATTCAAACCTTAATTGCTCCTGTATCTCGTACGGCTTCCGAGTGATTGTGGTGAGACCCAGGCAGCATGCGGCCACCACCCTAATAAAGCTTATCATCCACAAAGCTGGTCAATGTGGACCGAAACTGGGTTTGGAGACTGGTAAAGCTTGTCTTTTTTCCTTTGTGCTCCATACTATGTGTCCACACGGAAACTCGGTCAGGTCAAAATCCGAAAGACAAACCTCCGGGAAATACGATGTATCCGTTCTAACCAGGATTCATTGTTCGTCACCATCTCACATAAACTCGCAGCATTCGCTCAGAAAGTCAAGGAGATGCCTTTCGGCTACGTCTATTCACTTGCACTCTACAATCTTCTCAAGGACACAATGTGTCCTATAGTTGAATTATGTCTCTGGGTTTTCCTGCCGATTTGAGCCCCGTAGAGCTCATTGAGGAGTACAGTCGGATGCTCCCAAGTGCTACAACAACCACCAACCATGATTGCGACTATCCCCCACCCCCAGGCTCTAAGCAACGGAACTGGAAGCCTTACCCTTTGAGATCGGCCTACATATCATCTCTTCTTGTTCTTGAAATCACAACCGTTCTGACGTTATCGATCCTCCTCGCCATATCAGAAAGCCGTAATGGCCTACTATCCGTTCAACATCTACTGGGCCGAGACAAGGGGCCCGGCGGGATACTGCAGAACCTTTGGAGTGCAGCATATCTGTGGACTAGCTTGCCCAATGGCTTTTTCACGCTGTCCCGAGACCTCTGGGCCTCGGTGGTAGATGCAGCGTCCAAGCAACAGCCGTATGTCGAGTTACGCAAGGGCAACACACTGAAGAAGTCGTTACTGCTCGATTACAGCAGTAAACCCTTCCTTTGGTCGTGGTACTTGGCCATCCGGAACAAGCACTACATTCTGGGAGTCATCATGCTTCTCTACCTTGTCTCGAACATAACCGTGATCCCTCTTTCTGCGCATCTGCTCACTGCAACACCAGTCATCAAGAATTCCACTAACACCCTCAAAACTCCACAACTATGGGACGACTTGGAACTTGATGACTCGTTGAATTGGAATGAGATTGTCGACGAGGTATTTGCCATGCTTATTTTTAAGGCGCCACCATCTGCATGGACAGATCTGCACTATGCCTTCCGGCCATATGGGTTCGACAGCTTTCAGGTGCCGAGTGATATCACTACCTACAACCTAGCTGTGTCCGGCCATCTTGACTGCGCTATTTACACGGAAGAGAACTCTACCCTAGACTATATCCCATACAACGACGAAAGCGGAACTCTGACAGTCGGAATTGATGATGCCGGCTGCAATGTCACATACTCCATGACATTGGACAGCTCAACCTATTACTACATCCGGAGCTTGTCAGCGAGAGCGTGCACTGCGAATGCTGGCTATAGCCGCATTACCATCATATCAGGGATCCGAAACCTGAATTCCCCATTCAAAATCGCAGACTATAGTGCCGTGTCATGCACCCCTATATACCGGAAGACACACGGTGATCTTGTCACCCGATTTTCAGACAAATACAACAGCTCGGTAATTCACTTCCAAGACCATCCCAGCCAGTCTGTTGAGTTTCGGCCGGCTACTTGGGAACGATTCGAACAGAACCTGACTAGCATATCATTCAGAGATCCCACTGGTGCTTTATCCGTGGACGGGTTCTCCTATCTCATCAATAGGCACGTCCTAGAAGCAAACACCTTGGACCCGTACGCTAACAGGGACCAAATATTGTTATCTATGGAACGAGTTTTCGAAGCCGTATACGCTGTAGCGAATGAAGGGCTGGGGTTCCCTCGCTCGGTGGTGGACCGCGATGAGCCGCCCTCAATCCAGGGAACCGTCTCTACCCCAGACACGCGGCTATTTGTGGTCCCCAAGACGGCGTACTACATCATTGTGATATTGTCCTTTATTGTGGTATGCAACATCATTTTGTATTATTATCACCAGCGTCACCGGTCGGTGCTATGGGAGGAGCCCGTCGGGCTGCTGGGGGCCGCGGAGCTGCTGTACGAGGGAAATACGAGCAGGTTTATTGCCCGAGTGAGGAGGCACCATCCGGCTGCCACTCGGATCGTGAAGCTCGCCCTCAATGATCCCGCGTATGCCTTGTATACGGCTTCAGTGGACGAAAGGGGAAAGGCGATGGTTTCTGCGTCCGGTCGAGATCTGGATGATATGATGTGGGATTATAAGTCTCGTGCTTCGGGATACTCTGTGTAAATCGGTCACTGGTGGTTCAGGTGATTCGAACACGAACAGGAGCTAGTTTCGAGGATTAGGATTAACAAGATGAAAATAAGTCGGATGACGACAGTCATACTAGGATCTGTCTTTATTGGTTGAGGATGGATAGGACAAAATGTCCGCTTAGTGGATCGACTTAGTCTACTTGCCCTCGAGGCATCACTTATGTTCAAATCTACTCGGGTAGGTAGCACCGGTAGTGTACATGAGGATTAATCTATTTTGCGGGCCCAAGTCCAAGCTAGTGGTCGATGGAGTGGCTGCATGCCGATCTGATGGGCGGCATTAGTCTCGGATGTCCAGCAACTGACAGTCACAATCTCCCTTGCCATGTATACCACGCGTGCTATACAGCCACAATGGGTGAATCTTCCACCCAATTACGCGTTAAGTCTATCGCAAGTGGATACAATGGTCGATACTTGCAGTAAGTTCAGTACGAATGATGCAGCCTTCGCAATGGCCGCTACCCTGGATCGTCATGGGCGACCAATCAAGGGCGATGCCAGGCCTGACACATGAACCGGCTCATCTAAGCATGACGCTATTCCCGGTTCCCCCTTGACTCTCAAAAATTGGGAAAGGATTGGTAAGTGTCGGGGCTGACTTCATATTTCTTGGGGGAAGATGGGGAGGCCCGCCCTGGAATTATCTCGCCATGACATCATCGTTGCATCGTTGCCACACGGAGCCGCAGTATAAGAATCTCCCCACAAACGCAGCCTTACCCCAGGCAATCTACTATCACTATATCACCATACTTTAAATCGATTCTAGCAAGCAAGCCTTGAATTCTTGTATTTGCAAATTACCTTTCCGTGCAAACCCTCGCGAACCTCACAAGAACCTCGCAAACCTAAACCACACATCGCGAACACAGCCGATTCCCCTAGACTATCATCGCCAAGCGACGCAACCCACCAACCACCAAGATGTCGTACAACTCCTCCCAAACCTCCTACTTCGAATCCTCGTCCTCGTACTCCTCCTCGTCCTCCTCGTCAAACGACCAGAACCAACAGCCCCCCCAAACCCACGAATCCGGCCACCGCGCGGCCTTCGCCTCGCACACCGACCCGGAGGGCAACACCACCGTCCGCACCGGCCACCAGAACCTGGGCGAGGAGCCCGTCCTCAAGGAGAAGCGCTTCAGTACCTCCGGGCGCGAGCGCGAGATGATGTTGGCGGCGGGCACCCCCATGGGCGGGGTCAACCGCATCCAGGATCTGGATGAGTCGACGGGGGATACTTATTAAGTTTTTTTGGCTGGGTTTTCCAGTGGGTGGTGAATGTGTTTTTTAGGGGGTGGCTTGGCCTAGAGGTGGTAATGTTTTCGGGATATGAGACACGTTCACTGCTGCACTGTTATTATTGACTTGTTACAAGTTATTGATGAATTATATGATATGAATTATGGCTGGGATCTCTTTTTGGTGCTTTGGGGCGGGTGTTGTTGGATATATCATGTTTGGATTGTTTTGTTGGTTAGATAGGTCTGTGTCTGTCGGACCATATTGAATTGGGAGAGTTTTGAGACGATATTAGTGTTTTCTGTAGTGGACTCAATGCAAGTTGCATGGGAGTAGGTCTTATTTTGTAAACATGCTTCCGGAAAGGACCCTGTATACACACCTGCATTTCTATAGTGCTATATACTCAATCTCCCAATTTCTAACCACCCCCCAACAACCCCCCTCAAACTCTCCCCCAACCACCCCTCCCCAAGCTTTACAGGTGTATCAAACCCATGCCCCCCCTCCCGCACCACAACCACCACCTTCCCCGCCCCCAAAACCTTCCTCGCCTTGCCAACGAACCGCACACTATCCTCCACAGACACGACCTCATCCTCCCGCCCATGCAAGATCACAATCCCACCCCGCGGAACTCTGGGGGCTGGCTCATCCAGCCTCTCCATCGGATACCGCAGGGTCCGGTCCGGGTCGTGGGCCGCCGGGTCGACGCCGCGCGCGAACAGCTCGGCCATCCGGCCCGTGCGCATCGCCGCGTTCATCAGGTCGAGGCGGTCCGGGGGCGTCGTGGAGGTGCGGACGGGGCGGCGGTTCTGGGCGGCGAGGGCGAGGGCTGTGTTGAGGAGGTGGTGCATTTGGTTTAGGTCTTGGGTGGTTAAAGAGGGGGAGGGTGTGGTTGTGGTTGTGGTTGTGGTTGTGGTTGTGGTGGGAGTTGGGCTAACCCCGTCCCCGTCCCCGTGCCCATCCCCGTGCCCATCCCCGTTGCTCAGTCCGCTCTTCCTCTCCTCATCGTCACCTCTCACCGAGGAAGACCCTGCTCCCTCCGCTGCTGCTGCTGCTGCTGCTGCTGCTGCTGCTGCAGCAGACGCCACCGCAGAAGACGCTACCCCCAAAAAAGCAGGATACCCCACGACCACCCCGCGGATCTGCTCGGGAACCCGCAGCGCCAGACACAGTCCCAGATACCCGCCGGCGGAACCGCCCGCCACGAGGACGCGGGCGACGTCAACTGCGAGCCGGTCCGAGGCATTCTGGGGGGCAGGGACCGCGGCGAGCAGCGCGGCAACGCTGGCCGCGGGGGCGTGCACCCAGTCCCAAAAGTCGAGGACGTCGCTGAACACCTCGTGGATGGTGGCCTCCGGGAGGAGACGGTAGTTCGGGGCGAGGAGGATGGCTGGCGTGGTTTGGGCGAGCTCGAGGAGGTAGGTTGGGAACCAGTCGGGGTGGAGGGAGGAGCCGCATATCTTTTTTTTTTCTTTGGTTAGTTTGCTTGAGTGAGAAGGGGGCTGGGGGCTGGGGAGCATACTAGGCCTCCCCCGTGGAAGTAGACTATTATGGGGAGGGGCTTGGGGTTGGGAATGGTCTTTGGGATGAGGATGTCTGTTTGGATTTCTTGGGGGGTGTTGGTGGTGTTATCGTGGAAGGTTTTGTAGGGGGTTTGGAGATGGTGGAATGGTTTGAGGCGGGGGTCTTGGGACATGGTTGTTGTTGTTGTTTCTCAGATGTTGGGGGGGGGGGTTCAAGTGTCTTGAAAAATGGGTGCGGTTGTTATTTTGGAGTTGTTGAGGCTACAGGCTACTTTTATACATCGCTCTACAGGCCTGGAGATCAGGCTAAACATCCGGCATCTTGTATACATTCGGATGTCGGGGTTAATTCCGGGGCTGACAAAGGATGCAAACCACCGTCCTTCGATTAGCCTTGTCTTGACTCAATGGTAATTGGCCCACTGTAACTCAAGTAGATTGCATGGCTGCAGCTTACTGGCCGGAGATAAATGTTGTAAACGCTGCAAACATCGGCCTTGAGTTTCGGTGTCCAGTATGTTGTTCCCCTTAGCGCGACAATCACTATATCTTCTGTGACAGATCTGGGGTTACGTGGCCTCGGATCTCACTACTTCCCTAAGGAAGCCACCAACCAATATACGTACACATATGCTTCTACATCTTCTTGTGCTGAAATGCTGACTGTGACTACTTCTGCTGATGTCTAACACCTTCAATCACAACAAATCTTATTGCTAGCAGACAGGGGATATAAATCATCAAACACACGCGAAGCAAACAACACAACTCCAGTCATCAACTCTCGCCAATCGACACGGCTCAGGCACCGACTCCGTGCTGAGGGCAAGCTTCCTCACTCCTAACTCTCTTTTAAGCTTGACCCACCCCAAATCTCCCCTAATGACAGTCGAAAGCAACTTGACAGCACTCCCAATCCCCGAGCCCTGAACACGCTCGGCAGTACATCTTCTTGCCCAGATCCGTCTTCCGCCCCGCATACATGAATGATCCGTCCGGGATCCTGCCCCCGCCGGTGATCGACAGCTCCACTGTGTAGGGAAGCAGCGAGTAGACGGACCATTTGCCCGTGTCGGTGTCGAAAGGCCGCGCCCCGAGTCCGCGGCAGTATCGATCGTAAACAAACGCCTGGCGGATCTTGGTCCCGGACGAGGGGATGTAGCTCGCAATTCCCAGGTTGCAATACCCAGAGCCAGTGCCGGAGCACATGGCGGGGAAGTGGTCTGGGATGTCGACGAAGGGGAAGTGGGTGGCTGCGTCGATGAAATGGGCGAGATCTGTTGGGGCAGCTGCCAACAGGCCGAAGCAGGAAAAGAAGAGAGCGATGGTGGTAAGAGGCTTCATCGCTGCGGAGATTTCGGATCGGTCGAGTGAGTATAGACAGTCAGCGTTTGGGGGACGAGAGGTAATCCTGTCGCTGAGTAGAGAATGGGTTTTGAGGGCGACTCGGTCAGTCAGCCAGCCCTGGGGAACGGGCACGTATTTATACAACCGCACTGCGTGCCATGTTTCTGTTGCCTAACCCTTCTTATGCACGCGATTGGGACTTGGTCCAGCCAACTGGTCATGTCGGTATATTCGCCGGGTAGGGCCCTCTGATGGCAGTGCCCCTGGCCACAGTGCAAACGAGACAGCAAGAATATGCACCCGTGCCAGGGAAAGGAATAGCTGTTATGAGATGAAACACCATTGGAGGCAGTGTGTCATGGTTCGAAGAGGTTACACCACTGTCGGCAGGGTTAGTTAATCTGCAGATGATTGTGACATGGGTCTGCCAACCGGACTGGAGGTGATGACGACAATTCGATCTTTTCTGCAGTCGCATTGGATGGATCGTGTATGCCTAATCTGTACGACAGTCAGTTCTGGCAGTGGACTTACGTCGACGGTCCTGGACTCGATCCGGGGTATCCATGCGAGTCTGCCGTGCATACACGGACTCGGATCTCGGTGACTCCGGAGGTGGAAACATCCGGATTGATGATGTATTGCTTGACAAGGTCAAGCGTGAATCTTTGTTTGAACTGGAGGTGGACGTGAAGTGCAGCGGTCTCCGTCTTTATTTGACAGGTGTTGCTCGATTGTAAGTGCACAAACTCGCTTCAATCTTATACCTGATGTTGCGGTTGATCTTGGGGTTTCTTCTGTCTCTTCAACTTCATGGTACACTGATGAAAACCAAAGTCGAATCAAATGGCTGTTTTCGTTGAAGAGTGTTGATGAACAATGCGTGGCTTTAATTGAGTAGTTGGTTGAGTTGGAACCTTAAACGGAAAGAGCCGGGGATCAGGTGACTTCAAACTGTTCTGAGTATACATGTTCTCTCCTTTGAAACCTCCACCTCCGAACATTCCCTAATTGTCCTCAATCTCTCAATACATCGTTGATCGCTTGAGCAAACCATGATATGCTATTCTTCGACTGCAAATCAACCACGGTCCAGCTTACACTCTGTCCACAACACCACAGCAAACGCTACTACAGCACCGCTGATGCACAACCTTAGGCCGCAGCTGGTGCCACTCTTGCTTATCCACGATATGCTTGATACTCACTTCTCATTATCTCCTTTGAGCACAACGAAGTTCGCTCAGGCTTCGCTATCTCAAGAACGCCTCCAACGCCGCATCAGAGATGTTTCCCACCCCTTGATATGCATTGTCCCTAGCCTCCGCATGACTGACATTCACCGGTACTGTGTGAGGCCCAAGTCGAACATCACTCCCAATGTTTCCAATGAGCTGACGGGCTTTATCAAGCACTCTGGCATTCGCCACCGTCGTTCCAGTACTTCTCGAGGTCTCCCTCAGCCCGCTGTCGCATACCCTCAAGCTCTGTTGTATCAGGTCGATTTGCCGTTCTAACAGACTTACCACCTGATCAACATCCGCCCGTGTGATGCTGGAGCTCTCAGAGGAAGACGGCAAGGATTGTATTGCCATCTGCAGGCCTTGTATCTCACCGGTGAACTCGCTCATCGATGTGACAATTCTTCTTTCCAGAGTCCGCAGCGCATCCTGATTTTGCCGGGTACTTCGACTGGCGGTTGGAGACGCCTCATCAGCACCAAGCATCGGTCAGCGTGGATTGAACTCACAGTGTTGCCATGTTGATAGCAATATCAAGAGTTTCTATGTCCTTCTGCAGTCCATTCTTCAGACTTGCAATATCCCGTCTCTCCAGATGCAAGCGACCTCGGTCCCGCCAGCTGAGTCTGTCTTCATCAGAGTGAGATGTCAGCCGGGACAGCGTCTTTGCGAAAGCATTATAGGTCGCCTCGCATCGACGCATGTAAGGTTCGAGATCTTCAAAACATCTCCTTTGTCCGGCAGACAGGTCGTTCTCATTCAGGCCCTCGAAAGCGCTCTGTAACGACCGAAGCAGATTTTGGACCGTGTCGAGATCCCCGTGGAGGTCGCTGAGGATATCTGGCGCATCGCGTATATTCCTGATCGTGCTGCTCAGAGTCCTGCAACTTGAGTACGCCAGACCCGCGATCGCTATGATGCTGGCGGTGAGGCCAATGGGATCAGCCATGTTGGGGTGATGGGTGTTGCTGGTGTTAACGGGTGTTGTCTAGCGCCGGGGTTGATCGGTCAAAAAATAGGGAGGGGCTTGGGGGCATAATAAGCAGCTAGCTGCTTTGCTTATTCGAACTATCTTGACCTCACACAGCTAAGCCTCAAACACAACCAATCGTCGCTCGGTGCGTACTACCTACTACCAAGTCTACCGCTACACTAGCTAAGATTCAGCCTTTCAGCGAACCGGATTCGCCCAGACTAGCGCTCCCATCAGACAGATAATCCCCATCGTTTGCTTTCACGAAAGCTGCTGATGGTGTCGACTCGTTCTGTCTCCAGCATTTCAGCCAGCATTTCAGCATCCACCAAATCCACACCACCATGACCCCCGATCGAAGGACTAGGAAACTGTCGAGTCTTTCGAGCCAAGGAGACCAAGATTCTTCAAGATGCTCCATCTCAGCATATGCTGCCAATGATTCCCGACAATTCGTCGGCACGGCCGAAAATGTCAACTTCTATGGCAAGTTGCCCGACCAATACCATCACTACCCCGGCTAAATTAATCACAGGGGATGCAACCCAGTTGCTTGATGATTCACACTTGCCCTGCGTGAAGGACGCGCGCTTCAGCTCAATTGCTGATAGTGAAGAGTCCCCCTACTGCCTCGAAAACACACGCGTGCAGATCCTTGAGGGCATTGACCATTGGGCCAATGATCGCGAAGCTCCCTGCATCTTTTGGATGAGTGGCTTGGCTGGCACAGGAAAGTCGACGATAGCCCGCACGGTAGCTCGTAAGTATGATGGCCAGAATCGACTTGGGGCCAGCTTCTTTTTCTCCGTCCTCCATAGTGACATCAAGCGCACGACGAGCTTTGTGACTACAATTGCGCGGCAGTTGGCGGACGCTGATCCTTCTCTGCGTGATGAAATCAAAAACTCTGTTCGCCAAAGAAAAGACATTTCCAACTATTCTCTTGAGGATCAATGGCGTCGTCTGGTTCTCGAACCATTCTCTAAGATCAAACTAGAACCAGGTCGACTACCCTATGTCTTGGTTATTGATGCCTTGGACGAATGCGAAACTTCGGGTGGAATCGCCACGATCCTCCGTCTTCTGGCTCAAACACGAATGCTAGAGTCTGGGAAATTGCGTATATTCCTAACCAGCCGGCCTGAAACGAGGATTGAGACCAGGTTTGACGACATACCGCAAGAAAAGCGACGGTGCTTCAAGCTCCACAGTATAGACGCGGAGATCGTGAGCCATGACATAAGCGTTTTCCTTGCCCACAGGTTCAAAATCATTGCGAAAAAACATCACCAAGGTAAAGACTGGCCTGGATCAGACACAGTTGAGCTCCTGACTCAGAAATCCGGTGGTCTCTTCATATGGGCCGCCACTGCATGCAAATTTGTCGGTTCAGACAGCCGTTTCTCCCGCCAGCGACTGAGTCACCTCCTCAACGATAGCATTTCCATTGACGACCCAAAGTCGGAGCTAGACAAGATTTATCTCACCGTCCTTCGGAGTACTGTCTCAGAGCGACACACGACTGAAGAAAAAGTGTTCATCTACAGCATCGTTCGACTTATCTTGGGAACAATGGCTGTGCTCGTTTCTCCACTTCCGGTAGTTGGACTAGGCGCCTTGTACCAATCCGAACCCCGGTCATCTGGTGTCAGACGCCCAGAGTACAAAACTATCAGTAACCTTGATATTCATCTTAACCTCAGGCACTTGAGCGCGATTGTGGATCTTCCTGAAGACGATCATCTGCCCCCTCGACTTCACCATCCTACGTTGCGTGAATTTATATTGGATGAAGTGAGATGTACCGAGCAAGCATTTCATGTGGACAAGAGGCAGACGCATCTCACCTTGGCTGGGTGCTGGGTGAACATCATGTCTCAATCATGGACGTGTTCCCCACCTGGACAGGGGATCTTCGCCTTGGATAACCCTGCTGTTGCTGTGACCGATGTTAGCCGGGGCCAACTGGAGCAGTGGTTACCAGCTGGCGTGCGCTATGCATGCCTTTACTGGGTCCACCACCTACAGCAGAGCGGTGCCAAAATACATAAGAACGACTCCATTGATCTCTTCCTCCGAAAACATCTTTTACATTAGCTAGAGGCTCTTATTTGGATGAGGAGACTTTCCGATGGAGTTCGTGCCATCGCCTCCCTGGAATCCATGACGGTTGTAAGTGTTGCTGCCTCACATTCTGACAAGCGGAGCTAAGTGATACCAAGAACCCCAGTGTCGATGCATATATCCGTGACGCGAAGCGATTTACGTTATCTAGCCGATCTACAATCGAACCATATCCCTTACAAATATACTTGAGTGGGCTTGTATTTGCGCCAGCACAGAGCACAGTTCGACTTCTCTTCGAGAAGGAAGCATTGCACTGGACGCATCGAATGCCATCGATTTCTTCCAACTGGAGCCCTTTACTGCAGAGCCTGAGCGGTCGTGTATGGTCAAGTCGCGCTTTGGCTTTTCCCCCTTGCGGAAAGGTCTTAGCATCGGCCGTAATTAGAGGAGCGAGCAAGATAGTGGAAGTATGGGACCCCGTGACGGGGGAGCTTCTGCAGGCCTTTGACTTGCCAGACCTAGCGGTGTTTGTTGGGTTCTTGGGAGAGGAAGAGAGATTAGTGGTAGTGTCAGGTGGCGGAACAAATCGTGACCATCACATCCAACAACGAGATCCTTGGACTGGGGAATGCTTGCAGGAATCGAGCATCCCCGCTGAAAACGGTATGTTTGGGGCAGTTGCTCTGTCGGAAGTTGGAGAGTTGCTGGCACTGATGGTTGACTCACGTACGATACAAGTTTGGGACGTGCTTTCCGGCTGCTGCATCCGACGGCTTACTGGCCACGCAAGTGAGATCATACATGCCGTGGCATCGAAAGACGGTTCAGTCCTGGCCTCAACAACCGTTGTTGGAGCTATCTATGTGTGGGACACCTACAAGGCCCAGTGTTTACAGGTAATACAAAGTCGGCACCAGTCAGCGTTGTTCAAACCTGCTCTCTCCAGCGATGGCAATATCTTGGCAGTAATCTCAGATGATGGCATACTCCAACTCTGGCAGCCGACAACAGGTGACCTTCTCCGGATTCTGAAAGTCCAAAGTGCGCCGAAATATGGCTTGTCATCAGACGGTCAAGCACTCGACATATCGAAGGATGGGAGATTCCTCACATCGGTGTCGTATGGCCAGATCCAACTCTGGGACATCGAGACTGGTCGCTGCTGCCAGACTACAAACATGGGCGTGGCAGAATGTGCTGGGGTGGCCCTCTCTCCAGATGGAAGTATGCTAGCTACTTGTGCCCGCGTATCGGTCAGACTCTGGGATCTCAAGGCGGGCGAGGTTATGGATCCCCCTACCGTCATTCGAACGAGAAATCTTCGTGACGTTCGCTTCTCGCCGCATGGGCGCTTGCTAGCAGTCTTGTCCGTTGATTTACAGCTATACGTCTGGGATACCCTTACAGGCAGATGTCTGGGTGATCTGGGACACACTCGTGACGCGATGCGCGAGTTCGAACTTTGGGAGGTTCTACAGAGTCTACTCCCTGATCCCAAATTACAATATTGCATCAATCTCGCGAATGAGGAAGATGATCCGGCCGAAGAACCACCAGTCAATCTTGCTGCCTTGTGTTTCACCGAGGACGAAAAGTTCTTGGTCTCGCGGAGCGGCCCCGACGCGAGATTGTGGGATGTTACGAACAAGACGTGCGTGCTCGCGGTTGACCTGAACAAATCCACTGCGTCCAGTAGTGTCACTGCGAAAAAGGATCTTCACACGTTAGTACACACGGGAGTCGAGCTCCTGACCAGCTTAGAAGACCCTCAACCGAAGTTGACCCTGGAGGACAATGAATGGATCCTCGCGGGGGCTCAGAAGCTGCTTCGGCTGCCACCCGAGTACACCAACTTGGAGGGCGCCGCCGCGTTCGAGAATATCATTGCGATCGCGTACAGTGCTGCCAGTGTCTTGATCTTCCATTTCCGCAGCGAGTTGTTATGAGGTGCTGTAGTTAGTGCCTGAAGAGCAGGAGGATGTTCTATGCTTGTTGTTTGTGAGCTAACCGGAGGGAGCTATGATACCTGCGTTGGGTATTCGCAGAGCATTTGGTATACTCTCTCCTGCAATTTTCTCGCTCAGCACTGTATACTACCCCGACACTTAAGGGAGATAAGGCAATATGAGCCATGGAAAGGAATGTGCAATTTAGATAGTCGGGCTCTCCAGGCTGAAGCGCAGCGTAGTTGTGATCTTCGCATGCCTCAAACTGTATTGACTTGGCTATCTCTCTTCATCCTCATATCCTCATCCGCTAACATCGCGTAGACTCCTTCAGGTTATAGCCTTGTAGAGAATAGAGGTACTCTGCATACATTGTTTCAATGTGTCGAGCCATCGCCGACGAACACAAGTATATCCAGAAGACCCTTTGGCGAACCCTCCTCCCATACCCACTGAAAAGCCCAGAAAAGGACCAGAAAACTCAGATCTCAAGACCCCTCATTGCGTACAAGCACAGACAGAATAGAGCCACAAAGAACATCCCATCATCCCGCTCTTCAGATAGAGAATCCATTCACAGTAGGGAGGGACTCAGATCAACACCAACACCTCTGGGAGATGAGATATCCACCCACCCAGCCACCTGCCCACAAACCATTCCTCAGGTGTCATCACCAGAGCCAGGATCGTGATCAAGCTTCACTTCAACAGTGTAAGCTACACCGAGAATATTCACTGCACCGCACATAACACGTCTGCGACGTCTGTTCATAACATATCCATATCCCCCTTCTTCTCTGGTGAGACTTCTTTGTTCCTTTCCCACCAACCTCCCTCTCACAACAACACCAACAACACCACCTCGTCCCTCGCCTACATAGCTGCTTCACTTTCTTCTTGTCAACTACACTCGCTGGCAACGGTATCCAGTGTCTCAGAAGCCGGTCGTGCAGACTAGTTTTCGCTCGATCACCATGCCCCACCCCCACCCCGACCCCAAAGAGAAACGCGATGGAGGCAAGGCTACAGGATCGAGGTAAGGCAAACACCACACCACACCACACCACACCACAACACAACATTTTACCTACTGTATCGAGTCTAAAGCCCGACATCCACAGCTCCACACATGGCCCCAAACAGTCCAAGCCGAAACACCCACTCCCCAAACCCACCAAACAGAACAACAACGACAACGACAACGACCCCACCAAGACAGCCACACCCAAGCCCCCCGCCGAAGCGACGCGCGCCGCGCTCACCGCACGAAACCCCAACCCGACCACCGCACTCGAAGTCCTGGACTCGGAACTCCACACCTTCTTCGCGCAGGGCATCCAAGCCGCCTCGCACCGAATCACCGCGCTGCGGGTGGCCGTGCTGCGCGGCGAGACGGCGGTCGACCTGCGCCCGCGCGCGTCGGCCTACCCACCGCACCGAGGCCTGAAACCCGCGCGCCCGCGCCCGCGCCCGTCGATCTGGCATCTCAGCTACGTGGCGGCGACGCTGGTGCTGGTGCTGGCGAGCCCGGCGGAGCGGGGGGCGACGCTGGCGGCGCTGAAGTGGCAGTCGCAGGAGATGGGGGGGCTGCCGTCGATGGCGGAGATCTGGAAGACGGGGTCGGCGGACCTGTCGCGGCGGTTCGCGCAGGCCAAGAAGGCCGCGATCGATGGCAAGGTCGCCACGGTGACGGTGCTGGGGGTCGATCTGGTGGACGTGGAGATGCTCGATCGTGGGGAGATCAAGAACCGCGATCTGGACTATACCTCGTTCGCGCACACGTTTGTCGTGGCGGTGGGCCGCGAGGGGTTCCGCGTCTACACGGCGTGGCGCGCGCAGGGCCATCGGTTCGATCAGGTTTTGGGGAATGGCGGGTCGAGGCTTCGCTCGTGGGCGGAGTCGAGGTCCTTCCTCAGAAGCTTTGGTAGGCTCTGTCGGGCTCAGGTAGGTACACCAGAAAGTTGCGGTGGGTGGGCTTTGCTGACGGAGCGCACAGAAGAAATGGTCGCCCGAGTTGAACAGTGCATATCAAGAGTGTTTTGGCATCGATCTGGACTCGATCTGTGGGGAGGGACGTCCTAAGCTTCCGATTGTCCCGGTTTATCGACCTTGGGTTAGGATCTTCGAGATCAACGACGTTAAAGTCGAACATATCCAGAAGTTTACATGGGATGGCAGCACCCCGCAGAAATCATGAAGTGGATCTTTGCTCAAGCATGTTGGTTGGCTTTCTTGGTTACGATGGTAGCCATACGGTGTTTATCAACAGTATCTAATCTGGTCGTCGAATCTCTCGCCGCTGCACCTTCAGCTGGACAGCAGTGGGCTTGTTGAACCAATATTCTTGGGTTTCGAGGCAGGGGCCGGATGGCGAATCGAGCTCTAGATGGAAGGTCCGGAGGATCTGTGGTATGACTTTGTACAACTCGCACATCGCCATCTTCAAGATGCATTAGTACCGACGTCGTCGCAGTAGAAAACATTAGTGTAAAGCGAGCTTACATGTTTTCCCAAACAAGTTCTAGACCCTGCACCAAACTGCACCAGAATTAGTACACATACTCCAAGTTTTCATCGCTTAGCAGAGTTCCTCACATGCAGAATATACTGTCCCAGGCGATCAGCTCCCGGACGCATCCAACGCTCGGGACAGAACTCGTCTGCATCCTCCCCAAAAACAGATGGGTCCGATTGCACAATAGGCGCATTCGCACCAATCCGTGTGCCGCCGGGAATCCTGTAGCCAGATACCATTCGTTCTTCGTTGGCTGTTTGACGGGGCAAGGTCAACGCTATGGTTGGATGGACTCGCATGCCCTCTTTGAGACATGCGCTAAGGAACGGTAGTTTCACGGCCTCGTTGTAGGCAATATGCGAAGCCCCCAGTTCTCCCTTGGCAGTCGCCGTATCGATCTCCTCGAGCAATGTCTGATAGATCCGCCGATCTTTTACGATGTGGAACATAGTAGCCGCCATTGTAATAGCCGTAGTGTCGCTTCCACCAAAGCTGCGCATTCATTAGTGATTAATGCGCACTGGGTTCGACGGCGACATACAATGCAGCCCAAGCCTCCATTTTCACGTCCGTCACCTCAAAATCAAGGGACTTGCCTTTGTCGTAATAGATATCGAAGATCCGCGTGAGAATGTCTGAATGACCGGAACGTTCTTTTGCCTTCGTCGCTTCACTTATGCGGGCTTGTACCACCATATCGGCTGCTTTTGTGAGGTGGCCAAGCGCCCCGAAGGCTTTTCGTATCCGGCCAAACATGAGCCCAACGAACATGAAGATTGAACGTATATACGAAGGCATGACACCAGCGATTGCCATGACTGGAATCAGGACGTCGGTGGCTGCTATGTAGCCCAGGTGGTCGTGTCCGTTCTGGAGGAACCCGAACATTCGACCAAAGTAAAACTCCCCGACTGCATCGTATGCATACCTGCCGTACAGATTGAGCTTGAGGCTGCGTGATTCTAGCTTGAGAACTTACATTCGAACCCACCGGAAGAAATCGACCGTCGCACCTTGTCGGGCGAGCTCCGCGAAGCGCTCGAGCAGAACATCGGTGCACTTATCTACGTACTTCTCTGCCTGGAGCACATTCGACATTGAGTAGGCATGATTCACGATTCGTCGCCTGCGGGCATGCAACTGTTCGTCGGTTGCTGAGAAATGGTCTGGATATCGTGCTAGAAGGGCGTCAGCGTCATGCAATCGACTGTGCCACCTGAGACTTACCCGAAGGCGGACGGAAAGCCAAGTAGAAGTCGGTCTAGGTAGTCAGACGGGTTCTGTTATCAGATATTTTGGAAGGATGAGCCAGATAAAGCCGTATGCTCACTTTTCGAGACCCCGAATTAGCACCGTATATAGCCTTCAAGGATCGCGCGTCATTCATGATGAGCTCGTTTGGTGCTATACGAACAATAGGCCCTGGAGAATGTGAGAATCATCGTACGGGCAATCGACTGTAGTGCTCTGCTAGCATACCGTATCTGCGATGCAGCTCTTTTTGCTCAATCACTGCCTTGCCACGGGCAACATGCAGGACGACCCATAGTCGCGAAATCGAGGCCAGAGGAGGTCCGGGGAATCTGGCCAAGGGATGGAGCCACCTGGCATAGAGTATCCAACCACCATAATAGACTATAAGGAGTATTCCCAGATTTTCGATCGTAGCAGATGGAACCATTGTGAGTGGACCACGGTTTCATTGTTTTCGAAGGCGTGCCGGGGGCTAGCCTGGGTTTATATGCATGTCGGCAAGCGATCATTATTTGCGATGCGGAGCAGTGCGTCTGGTCATCTGTGCGCCGGTCGACCTCAAATGGCGTCTTGCAGCAATTAGCGAGCTTTGGTTGAGGAGCTATCATGGTTTCGACGTAACCAGGCTGGGGTCAGGGATCATAGTCCGCTCTAAGAGCCACCAAGTGGAGATGTCAGCTTTGTAGCGCCAATCGTGACAGATCCGAAACAAAAAGCTCTTCTGGCGAGACAGCGATCTCTCGACGGTGCTGTTACCCTTGTTACCTCTGCCTGTCCACTCAAGTAGCCATTGGCTAGTCTTGTCATCCGTGTCACTCAGGAATCTCTCTCGGTTCTGACCAGAAGGCACCACAGGGATGTCGCAAGTCATTGCATAGGAAGACAATCTGGTTTCGTCATTGGGAAGTGGAGGACAGATGACAGATGACAGATGACAGAGAAGAGAGCTCATGTGTGGACTTCGGCGTGCCTTCATTTGCCCGCAACCGCTCAGTCGCCCCTGCCATCTACGGATGTCTTACTGTACTACAAGTTACCTAACTGCAAGAGAGCCTTTTCGTGGCAAAAGCCGCTTTTTGGAGCAGATGATCTCGGTTATAACCATAGCAAATTGGAAAGTAGGAATCCAAGCTAGGTAGCCAATGATAGAAGGAAAAGTTTGGAAATGAGGTGTCTAGCGTATGTGAACCATTGATAGTTCTCCGACATCTCCGCAAGCAGCCCTCCGCTTGTTATCTTATCGCAATCAATCAATCCATCCACCTCTCTCTCCCCCTAAATCTCCCAACTCTTGACCACCCAATTCAACACCAACCTCCCAGACTCCATCCAAAATGGAAACCCCGCTCCCAGCAGCCGATACCCCGGCCGATCAACCCCCGGTCCTCAACTACATCCTCTCCTTCCTCCTCGTCGGCGTCGCCTGGGGCTTCACCACCCCCTTCATCCGCCGCGCCGCCGCCGACTTCAACGCGCGCCAGGAGGCGCGAACCGGGCTGTCGCAAGGCGAGCACGACCCTGCTACTGCTATTTCTACCTCCTCAAACACCTACGGCAATAGCGACCACGAGAGCGACGACGAAACCGTGCCCCTGAACCCAATCTCTACCTCCGAACACAACCGTCCTTCACCCGACAGCAGCAACAATAGCCACGACAACGACAGCGCCAGCGAAACCGACCTCCCCCCACCCCCGCCATCCCAACAACCCGTCTGGATGCGTCAGCAGTCTTCAGTGCATCATGCGCAACCACAAAAATCCTGGCTACGGACGAAAATCGTCTCGGTGTTCTGGACGGTGGTCAACCTCCTCCGGACGCCGGCGTACTCGGTGCCGTTGGTGGTGAACCTGACAGGGAGTATTTGGTTCTTTCTGTTGGTGGGGAAGCATGGTATGTTCCGCCCTAGAAAACGAATGAGGGATTTGGGGATTGCAAATACTCACTGACTCCGTTTTTCGGTGCATAGAACTCTCCCTCACGGTGCCGTTGGCCAATTCGAGCGCGTTCCTATTTACGGTGCTGGGCGAGTGGTACGTCGAGCGGAAGGTGATCGCTCGGGAGACGTGGCTGGGGATGGCGTTGGTGTTGGCGGGGATTGCGATTTGCGTGGTGTCGAAATCGTAGGGTTGGCAGACTATGCTAGGTTTAGCTATCAATCTGGAATTGACATGCAAAAACAATATGTAATGTAAGGTTGTGTTGCTGGGATGTCCGTGGAAGTAGTAGTTTACCACGGGTGTAGAAATGGGAAAGGGAAGCAAAAAGGTAAGCATTGCATCATCCGTGAATCGAACACGGGCCTCATCGATGGCAACGATGAATTCTACCACTAGACCAATGATGCTGGTTCATGTCATAAGACTCGCATCTTGGCAATATATCCCATAGCACGCATGTAGAACAGACCATCAGCTGTACGGTTCATCCAACGGTCAAGTGCACGTAAACAGCACTAATCAATCCACATCATAGCCTAGTCTATATATAAATCACTTCAATCGCTTAAAATGATCTGTAGTGAGTACTTCATACCCCTCTACTCCTAAAGCACCGAAACACTCGACTCACCATTGAGTAAACGATACAATATCTAGCAAGCGTGCATCAACCCAGAACCATTCGATATAGTTTGCTCGCCCCCATGGCATCCACCCCACCACCGCCAAAGACATATCAAGAACACCATCATAACTTCCACACCTCGACCACACTAGCTTCCAAGTTCTCATCCATCAACATCCGCAGCAGTCTCGACCGATATTCACGCTGAACAGGTGCAGCCTGATCCACCTCCGGCCCTCGGCCTACCCCGGATTTCCTTACCCCGGATTCTCTTCCCGCCGGGCGCACTCCCACTCCACCTCCGACCCAGCCATATCCATGTCCATATCCGTGCCTTATGCACCAGAACAAAGTCAGCCGCAGCAATCACTTACCTCTATCCCGACCGCAGATTCACGCCAAACCCTCCCTCCACCTCCACCTCCCCTACTCCACCCACCCCCCAACCCCACCTCAGACCATAACCGAATTATAACCAAAACCAAGACCTCACCACAACACCCCCCCTCATCCCCATCCACAAAGAAACCAGCCCATGGACCTCACCGACCCCGCCCACAACCCAGGCACCTTCCGCACACGCCCACGCACCAGCCGCTCCGGCGACCAAGAACTGCCCTGGAAACTGATCATCCCTGGCGGCGAAGACGACGCCCACGTCGAGCAGCAACAGCACAAAACCTCAACCCCAATCTCAACCCCCATCCTCAAACCCCCCACCACCACCGGCTTCCACCCCGAATCCCCAGAAACATGGTCCGCCCGCATAACAGGGGAAGTCCTCCGCAGCATCGGCAAGAACAGCATCCTCGTTCCGCCGCGCCCATCATTGCAGCAGCAGCAGCAGCAGCAGCAGCGCTCTAAATCCGCGCCCGCGCCCGCACCCGAACAGGAAGCAGATTCGATATCGCCGAAATCGAAGAGATTATCCCCGGTAGTGGGACCGGGACATGGACCAGGACATGGACCAGGACAAGGGCAAGGGCCAGGACAAGGGCAAGGGCAAGGGCAAGGGAGAGGGGTAACCACTTGGCGAACTACGACGATACCCCTCCTCACTCCCGGCCCCCAGCCCCAGCCCCATCCCCACAGTCCAAGCCCAAGCCCAGGCCCGGGTCGGCCCCTCCTCCGCCGAGGGGGATCTACCACGGACACGAGCACGAGCACGGACACCATCGGGGGTGGTGGTGGTGGTGGTGGTGGTGGTGGTGGCAGGACCCCGTCCCCGCTCCCGCCACCTCCGCCGTGCACGAAAGTTGATCTCCCGGCGCTACCGGGGTCGAGTGAGTCGCTGATGCCGGTGAGGGGGTCGCAGGGGCAACAACATCCCGAACCACCCAGCCCCTCGACGGAGGTGGCGAAGCCGACCGAACCCCCGAGCGAGAGGGCCGGGAAGCACGATGACGACGAGACCGAGGCCGAGGCCGAGGCCGAGATCGTGATGTTTAGCACAGCGTATCCGGGGCAGGAGTGGAAGCCGGCCGGGATTATGGAGGCGTCGGGGTGGGGGTATGATTGACTGAACCTTATCATTGATTGGGGATTGGGATTGGGGATTGGGGATTGGGAGCTCTGGGGTTGTGGATAAATTAATCTGTGGGGGGGGGGGGGCATTGTATTCTTGATTACGGGTGGCATTGCGATAGGAATCTTTTGATATGGGGGGAGAAGAGGCGTTTGTTATTGGGAGGAATCATGATGCTTTGGTGTTTTGGGTTTAGGAGGGTTTGGGGGTTTAGTGTGCCTTAGCTTGCGCAATCTAGGTCTGTCTAGTATAGGGATTATTCGCGGACGCATGCATTCAGAATGGTTACTGGCGACTCTTGTGAACAGTTTAGGGAGCGAGTTGGTCTCGTTATCATTGTAGACGAGGAGTAGATTCCAAGCCAAGCATCGCACATATCCAGAGTCGGAGTCCAACTTACAAAAGGAATCCGAGAAGAGTATATAAGTGTATGTGTATGACGTACAGTACAGTGTATACCCACCCACCACCAGACCCGAAGGACTCTATCCCTCGAAGATATTACTCCCCAGCTCCACCCCCATATCCTTCGCCACCCCGCGCATCTGCAACTCGATCTCATCCTCCATCCCGCCCCCCAACCGCAGAAACTGGCGCACCTTCGTGAACCAGAAGAACAGATCCGTCCCGAACAACACCACCCGGAACACCAGATGGCCCCAGGCGCCGCGCACCCGGGCGGCCACCCCCTCCGGCCGGTCCTCGGCCAGCGCGCGCGACGCCCACGTCCCCGTGATCTTGACGCGGTTGACGGGACTCCCCAGGAACTGGTTGTTGGCCTGGACTATGCGGAGGTTCCGGCCGATGAAGATCAGCGGCCGCGGCCACTTCTCCTCATCGCCCAGGATCTGGCGGATTGCGCGGCGCGCCGATTGCTGCATCTCGTAGTGCAGGGTCCCCGGGTCTTCCGGGGACAGCGTGCGCGAGACGGAGCGGTGGGTCGAGAGGTCGCCGCCCCGGTAGGGGCGCATCAGGGTCGCGGACGCGAAGAGGTCGGTGTTCTGGACCCCCCACGAGGAGACGATCTCCGACAGAGTCGTGTTGTCGAAGGTGAGGAGCGCTTTCCAGAACCGCGCGTATTGGTGCCGGAACGCCGGTTCCATGTGGATGTACAGGCCGTGGTCGATGAGGACGAGTTCCGGGTTGCCCGACGGGGTCCGCCGGATGAAGATGTTCCCCGGGTGCGGGTCGCAGTGGACGTACCCCCACAGGAACATCTGCGCGGAGAAGAGGTCGACCATCGTGGTCATGACCTGCTTGAGGGAGAGGCCTAGCCCGCTGTCGCTGTAGCCGCCGCGCCAGTGGGTGCGCTCGGGCTTGAGCTGTGCGCCGTTGCGATCGAAGTTGGGGTGGGGGTTAGGTTGAGCCTTGCTGGACGGCGGGTCGAGCGGCGTTCCGTGGCAGCCTGGGGTGCCTTGACGCCATCCGCCACGCCAGGGTCGCGTGATGGAATTCTTGTCCCAGAGGCGGACGCCCTCGATCCATTCAGCGGTCATCACCCGCTTCGAGCTGAGCTCGCGGTAGACCTTGGGGATGTACACTCGGTCGCGGAGGCGAGGCTCGCCGGCCACCAGCCGCGCCATGTTCTCGGAGTTATCGGCTTCATTCTCAAAGTCCGTCTCCAGGGAGAGTCGCTCGGTGACGTATGGGACCAGGCTGTAGAACGGGATATCGAAGAGCCGGCTGTAGATCCACGTCACAACCCTGCTGAAGTTAGCATGCGCTCCCAATAAACTACAAAACCGTGGAGTGAGCCGGAAACATACTTGAAAGCCCACAGATCCCATTTGATCTGCTTGCCGATCTCCCGTTTCTGAATCTTGATCGCCACCTCCCGCCCATCCGCCAGACGAGCCCAATGCACCTGCGCCACGCTGGCACTGGCCCGGGCCGTCCGCTCCATGAGGCCCCTGCCGGGCTCCCCAGTGAAGGAGACCCCGAAGACCTCCTCGACGGAGCGGCCGCCAAAGTCCTCGCGGATGACCTTCTCCACCTCCTTCCAGTCGTTCTGCGGCGCATCGTCGAACATGCGCGCGAACATCTTCTGGAACTCGGGCGGCAGGATGGCGGACTGCATGGCGATCGCCTGGCCGATCTTCAGGTACAGGCCGCCATTGTGCCGCAGGAGGTCGGACAGCCGCTCGGCGTTGCGCGTGTGCACGGCGGCGATGGAGCTGGCCAGCGGAGGGTTGGGGCGGAAGTTGATCTTGTAGTCCAGCGCCACGAGGAGACCCAGGCCGAAGGTGCGCGCCGTGCGGGTCAGGCTGGCGGCGTAGAATTGGTTGTCGACCGCGTAGATCGCCCCGGCGGTGAGGGAGAGGTAGATGAGGCGACGCAGCCATTTGCGCGTGCGCGTGTAGGTCTTGGCTGGGGTTGGTTTGCCTAGGGAGGCCGGCGAGGGCGGGACGAAGGGCTGGTATCGTCCGGGGTGGACATGGCGGCGGCTGGAGAGGGCTGGGTACCGCCGCGGCGGAGCTGGGAACTGGAAGTGGTGGTAGTGGTGGTGGTGGGCACGCGTGCGGACGAGAGGAGAAGATGATACAACGGGAGAGCGCAGGAGGCGCAGATAAATGGCTGATGCCATTATACCGAGATATCCAGCGGAAGAAATGGCATGGCGGGATAGAGAGAGAGGTTGAAAAAGAAAATTGGTCGAGGTTGAATTGGGAGAATGAAGAAAAAAGGATGGCGTTGCGGTGGCAGCTGCAAGAGAAAGAGAGGATGACGTGAGGCGGTCGAGTTAAAGCGGCGGCGGAAGGAAGGCCGGGCCGGAGTTAATCGACGGGTGGAAACGGAGATAAGCCCGATCGGGCCACAGCAGGCAATAAAACAACATGATAAGGGTATTATTGCATGCATGCCGCAGCTTACTTACTGAGTACATACGAGTAGATAATATACTATACAGTACGTAGCTAGAAAAGCTAGAAACTATACATCTCCCCCATCACCATCATCTCTCCCCCCAATTGCCCACACACCGCGGCGTACTCGCGCATCTTGTTGGGAATAATCTCCTCCCAGAGCTGGTTCTTCTGTACCCACTCGTACTGGGCTTGACAGACGGGCTCGGAAGCCAAAGGCAGCAACCGGGGCAGGTGAACCAGCGCGGCCCGCACAAAACTCTTTTTGAAGCAGGTGCCGAACGCGGTCAGGGTCTCTCCATCCGCACAGACATCGCGGCCGCCGTCCAGCAACGGGCCGCATTGCCGCTTGATGAGCCCGGCCACCTCGTCCCCCAGGCGCATCATCGCCTCCTCCTGCTGGTCCGGGTGATCCACCCAGGCCAGGAGGCTGCGGACAGCGGGCAGAAAGGTCTGGTTGCGCGTCCAGAGGTCCCAATGCGCGACCGTCGGCCGACAGCCTTGGTCGCAGATCTCCTGTTGGAATTGCTCGAGGAGCGCGTGCGGACGACTGGTGAGGGCAACGATGGCCTTGAAGCAAGTCGTGCTGAATTTGGCAGTGACCGGGGAGATAGCAAGCACAATCCAGAGGCCAAGGGTGAGAAGCCGCATGGTTCAACGGCAATAATGGGTTATATGTGATGTACTGTACTCCGGAGTAAGGAGACGAGAGGTGATTAAGAAAAAGAAAAGAAAGACTGAACGATAGGAGTCGAGTGAGAGGAAGAGAAGTGTCGAACAATGGGAGGAGGAGGAGGAGGAGGAGGAGGAGGAATAGGAATAGGAGGGGGGGAGAAGGAAAAGTGTGGAAGTGGCAGTGTTTCTCTCTCTCAGGGCCTCCCCTGGATGATCGACAAACACCCCCGGCCAGTTCCTCTTCCTTCCCTTCCCCCGCATCAATTTCCCCCCCTCAACCCCCATAGTCCATAATCCATCCAGCTTCAACCTCCGGCAACCCTCGAGCTTCATTCGGAGATTCCCACATCCAAATCCTCAACTCACCGGCCCTCTACCCTCCGCGCACCAAAGATAGGACTCCTCTCCCCCCACTGACCTCTCAACCCTCCTGAGAACAAAACAACGCGGACGAAAATCCGCATGCATACTCATCAATTAATGAACTGGAGCCCTAATCCCCTCACCCCCCCTCCCAACTATCGAATCCCTCCAGCAATCGAACCTCAACTCTGCATGTGGGCAGGGAGCAGACCATTGTCCAAATCCAGCCCCCCCTCCCTTTCAATGTGATAGATCCAGACATCGACAGTACTCCATCGCCCTCCTCTTAACAATATCTTTCTTTGCCCGCCACAACCGACAATGCTCGCGGCCGAAAAAGAAGATCACCCACCACACCCACAACACCCACACCACCACTTGGTGCAGTGCAGTGCAGTAGAGTTTCGCGGTCAGCGCGGGTACACCCGTATCAGCAGGAGGTCCGTGGGACAATCGTCGCGGCTGGCATGCATGCATGCATGCATTTGTTCGTGAACGGGGGAAACTCTGATATGTATCAACCACAT
Source organism: Aspergillus aculeatinus CBS 121060 (assembly GCF_003184765.1). NCBI lineage: Eukaryota > Fungi > Ascomycota > Eurotiomycetes > Eurotiales > Aspergillaceae > Aspergillus > Aspergillus aculeatinus. The sequence continues at coordinate 11,517 of NW_020291561.1, read as the reverse complement.
AAGATTCCTGCAGACGATTGGTTGTTGTGCGTGCGCATTGACACTCACCACCACCACCACCACCGTGATATTCCGATCATCCATACGCAGCAAGACTATTGAACGATAGACGACGGTCCACCCCCGTTGTCCTGCAGGTAAGAAATATACCGCGTGCGGAGATGAGACTGGGAGTTCTTGCGAGCTGTCGGATCCCACCCACCTGATCGGGGCGGTACGACTGGAGGAATGCGGGGATTAGTGGAGAGGGGGGGAGCAGATTTACTCGATTGAGGAGCCCGAAGGTGCTAGGTCAGATGGGTTGGTGTCGGGACTCGGGCTTCTCTATCACCCACCCCCTCGTCGGGGACCTGAGTCGAACAATAGGAGGGGGGAAGTGAGCTCAGATGAGACGGAAGAATGGAGCAATGGCTGGGACGGGGGGGCAGGCCAGTCCGTCACGGAGCTGATTAGATTGGGTTTGAAGTTTAAGGTTCCTCCCTACGGAGCAATAAGGGGCTAGCTAGCATTACAGTTGGCTGGACGCGTGGGAGGTCCGGTTGTGAGTTCACATTGATTCATTAGAGTTATTCGCTATCCGTAAGTGTGTAAAAGTCGACCACTATGCTAATCCCGAAACCGTTCGTACCAGGTGTATATCCCCCCTTGCGTCTGATGCCCGAAACTCCTCGCTAAAACCAACCAAATCCGAAATGATAACATGGAGAGAGATAAGACATGACAAGGATGAAACAGTTGGGGAAGAGAAGAAATGCCAAGTGGCAGGACAAGGAAACGCCTCAAGGAGTGAGATCTAGAATGTCTGTAGTGATGGTGATGATGATGACAAAACAAGATGACAAATGAAAAGCCGTCGTCCCGGACAGGGTATTTGCGCTGTGTGTGAAGTCTAGAAGAGTAGAGAAAGGCTCAAAATGCGAAGTCAAAAGATCAGATGAAGGCAAAAAAATGTCCTAGGGAGACGATGATTGGATAAAGGAAGGGAAGGAATGCCCGTCAGGCATGTCGCTGGCGTCGGCGCAGCTCGTCTCGACTCAAAAAGCGACGAATACGCGAAACAAAGCGGCCGGCAGTGGAGTCTGCATCAGGATCAGCGTGGCTCACATGCACCGGGGATGACAGGTCACACTGGCGGGCGAACATACCACTGTATCGGCGGCCACTGGGCTTAGACGAAAAATGCTCCGGGGTGGACGGATAAGACATATCGGTCCAGTAGCATGTATCCGGATAGTCTGCGAGGTGGCGGGCCTTGGCCCATGGGTTCTCATCGGCTTGCAATTGAAGGGCGACAACGTGAGGATACAGTGATCCCAGTGGGTAGAGAATCTCCTCGGGAGAGCGTTGTCGGTCAATGTCCAGACTCTGGCTGGTCTGTTGACTATCAGTATGGCGGTGATGGGACGATGAGGCTGGCGTGGTACTCACGTAAGGCTCGTAGTTGCTCTTGTAAGTCATGGTGGTTGTGAGGTTGTGAAAGATGTGATTGATGTGATGTGAGAGAGATCGAAGGTGGTTTGTAGGGTGTGTAGATGGTTCGGCTGGATCGTAGTATAGAACGATGTAGAACAGCAGAGGATAGCGATCGATAGATATAGATCTCGCGATTGAGTCGACGAAGAATGTGATTGCTGAAAGAGAGACACGTTCTCTGAAGAGACTTTGGAACTGGATGGAGACAAGCTCGGGAGAAACCTTGATAGTTATATAACATGCGGCCGAACAGCCGTGCCCTGGTGGAGGTCAGAGGAGATTGTCAGCCACGCCTGGCTGGTTTTAGTTGAAGGTGGGGGGAGCAGCTGCCACGCATCGACCTGACCCTGGCTAGCCTTGTTGTTTAATTGGCATTTTTTTTTCGTTACTGCTTCTTTTTTTCGTTCGCTTATCCTGGCAACAATTAGAAAATCAAAACCTTCTTTTCATTTTCCTTTTTGTCACTCCAAAAAAATAAAACAACTAACCAATCTATTGTTCACCGATGGCTTACGATTTACGAGATCCCAGCCGCGAGGATCATTGACCAGGATAATCCCAGTCGTTCCGGCCGACCAGGAGTCGATGGATCGCATCGCCGGGCCTGATTTGAATTTAGGTCAGGCATGATCTCATCATCACTTCAGCCGTCGCCAGATCGATTTAGAGCGAAAACCGGGCGGAAACCGGGCTAGTCGCAGTTGCCCTGGGCTAATTCAGGTCCGACGGGTTGGGTTGAATTTAGCACTTCTGACGGCGACCGCATTGTCCAGGCTGACTGGCGGATGCTCTCAGGAACTAGCTGGCCCTAAGCAGGATAGCTGAGAGTATCTTCATCTGTCCATTTGTGACCATCCAGTCATCGATCGGGAATGGCCGCAGGTGGGACTCCACTTGGGTCAGGCACTTGGTTTCGAATCCGGATCCAGTGCGTCAGAGAGCGGGGACTGCATGCAGCACTACTGCTTAGTCGGTTTAGTCGGTTGCTGCATCGACTGCACACTGAAGCAACTGAGCAAAGCAGCCTTTGGCTTCGCTCGCAGGCTAGCCTTCGTTAGCCGGCGAGGGCTGATCGACCGCCAGCATGGCCGAGAGGCCGGTGGCCGGTGTGTCCGATGGACGGCGATCAAGCCTGTCGCCTGCTTCCCCTTGCATGGAGAAAGCCGGTCAGGTCGGACTATCGTCCACGTTGTGCCGTTCCTGGGGGGTTGCATATGTATGGTGACGCGCCTGTACACACCCTTTTTCTTTTTTTACCGGAGTTCTCGGTTGGAGAACAAGGAGAAGTTGGTCAAAATGGCCACCAGAGTGGGAAGAGGAGGTTTGTGTCACGATTGCGTCGGAGGGCCACAGGAGACATTGGTGCGGGGAATGGAGACTGAGTGAATCGCAGCGGAGCTGTCACAGATCGGTGGGTGACTATTGATTCCTGCCTGGGAGCCTGTTTTCTCAGGAGGCGGATGGGAGGCCAGGCTGCTGACTACTACGAGTAACTTAGTAACTTACGCACTCCTTTCCCTTCGCCCCCCCTCTCCCCCCCCCCAAAATCCTCTCCACTCCCCCATCTCCATCGCTATTCTTCACCTTTCTTCTCTTAGGCCCTCAGCTAGCTCTTAATACTCATCGTAATATTAATCTATTTCGTCTCCTATGATCCTATCAAAGGCTGGGATAAGCGAATCGCCGCTAATGTCCGTGTTTTTCAAATCCTGGTGTCTCTAGCGCCATGGAGGTGTCCAGGTTCTCGGGTCTGGATAATGGATAGATGTGCTGACTGGTAAGCATTAAGCAGACTATTGGAGGGCTTAGCAAATTATAACCTACTGAATAATTACCGCGACAAGGATGCAGCGAGGAGCGAGGAGCGAGGACGCGAGACCTTGCTCAGTACAGTACATCCCATCTTCCCTGTCGACTATCTGCATGCCTGGCCGCCTCAGGCCTATAAAATAGGGCTGCACAGCCACGCTACTACGGCCCCGCCGGCACCGAACAACTGCGGACTGCGAACAGATCCGTGGCGGTCTGGCGGAGAAGCCCGTGGCTTGACCCTGTCCGTCTCCGCTTAGGGCGTCAATAGTCGGGATAGCTTCACACCCTGAGTCGACCGTCGGCTCTCCACACTCCCCTGTCATGCGGCCCCTCGCCGTGAGCTTGGGCTTGTTGCACTGATGCTCGGCCTGGTTTCTTTCCCCTTCGGGATGGCCATCGGGCTGGCCGCCATCCCCCCTTGTCCCGAGGGGATGGCCCGAGAAGTATAAGGACCAGACTCCCTCGTGTCGAATCTCCTTCCCAATCATCCATCGTGCGACTTTAATTCATTCGCATCGGTCAGCCAGCACATGTCTACGTCCCATGGCGCTAAGTCCAATTCCCTCCGAACACGATTATCAGCGAAGCTCTCCTTCAATGGACTGGTCCGATCAGTCGCCCATCGCTTCCCCCGACTGTTTCCCCGCAAGTAAGAAAGCCTTTACTTTCAATCTGCTATGACCTTCCTGAGCACGTCTAAAGATTGAGGCCCTTGGGCCAAACAGAATCTCTCTGGCTGGACACAACTGAACTTCAATCCGGTTCTAGACCTTTGAATATGTCTCCAACAGGCGGCGGGCCATCCACGCCCGCGTCGTCTTCTACCCCTTCGACCAAATACTCGTCCACTGCTACCGAACCGCCTGCATCTGTTGCTGCTGCAAGACAGCAACAGCATCCGCAACATTCTTCCTGGTCGATCCCGCCGGACACGGCCGCCAATCCATCAGCAGATCCGTCCTCGACTCCGATCGACCTGCTGGACACATGGTATCCGCAGTATCTACGCTGCACGCAGTACTTCCTCGAGCAAGGCCAGTTCTCACCCGCGGTTCTATCGCTGGCCGCGTTTCTGAACATCCGTCTACCGTGCCAGCGGGTCGAGCGGCAAGAAACCTCCTCCTCGGACGCAGGGGGGCGAACAGCAGCAGCAGCAGCACATGTGCAGCTGCGGCGGTACGTCCGGCGACTCGTGGTGACGGCGCACGACAGCCCGGAGGTGCTGCAGGCCTTCTTCGGGGCGGAGTGGGCGGGCGGGGTGGGCTGTGTGGTGCAGCAGGAGCGGCAGACGTACCTGTTTACGGCGAAGAGCAGCGGGTGGGCGGCGACCAAAGCGGCGTACGACCTGCTGCCGGACGAGCAGACGCCCTTCCTGCGTCCGCTGCGGGCGCCGGCGGAGGAGGAGTTGCGGCTGGCGGAATCGCGGTGGAGTGACTGGCTGGCGATGGAGGATTGGATGGTGGGGCCTCGGAGTCCGTGGAGGGATTCATGATGATCTACGACTTTTCTTTTCTGGCGCTACGTTTCCTATGTTCGTTTCGATTTTCATTTGTTAGATTGGCACTGCAGCCGAACATGATTTCTGCAGCCGAACATGATTACTGCAATCGCAAAAATGATAGAAGGATCATCATATAGGTCTATCTCCTTCCTGTATCCGGGTTAGCAGACTGATAACCTTACCCTGTCTCGAGTGCACATGTAAGACACTCCAAGTAATATGAGGATCAATTAAGATGAGCCACTAACTATCGGGTATAGCACTGCAAGTTAGTGTAGATTGCAGATACTAGATAGAGCGTCAAATTCCAAATCGTGTCGTGGACCCCATCCAACTAGACCAGACTAGACGACAAACTGTATAAAGTACAATACCACCCTGCCAGGTGGGCATTGAGCAGGCCTGCCATGGGGGCGGAAAATTAAAACCGAGATCCAAAAAAAAAGCACGCGACCCAGCACCCTGGACCTGTCAATCCCTCGATCATCGGCGCTAAAACAATTGCATTGAGACACCAAGCCCCAAAGCTGAAAGCTGAACTCTTAGTGGTGAATGGTGTAATGGTGAATGGTGCGGTGAAGGAGAGGGGAAATAGATGGGGCAGGAGAAAAAAGGAAAAAGGGGAAATCCCCCCCCACATGGGGTCAGGGATCTTGTTCCGTGTCAACTTTTCTATGCTCTGGTACTGGCGGTCAGCCAGCCAGCCACATGTGCATGGAACAATCCATGGAAGATTCTTTTCCATGCCCCTGCCCTGCACGGCTAATGCATGAGGGGACCTGTCGGGGTGGGACAAAAATAGGTGACCTATCACTGGCTCCTGGTCGAGTTTGAGATTGCGTTTCCTTTTCCATTTGTGTTTCCGTTTCCGTTTCCAATCCCCAAGTCTCACACTAGTTTTAGGTCTGTCTGGCTGGCTGGCTGGCTGGCTTGCACCGCCCATCTTCATCTTCTTGGCTTGGTCGGGGAATCCGAGCTTTAATTCAGGCACCGGCTGAACAGTGAATCTGGGGGGGATTTTCTTCCATCACTAAACTCGTTTCAGACTTTCAGTCAATAAGTCAATGTCTAGTGCCCAGGAATCTTAATTACTCCTACCCGCAAAGGCAGTCCGACACTCCAGCTGTCAGGCTGTCACCACTCACCAGTGTCAGCATGACAAATACTCTATCCTTAGTCAAGTAGGGCGTTATCTTGGGGGACTTATCTTGCTTGGGTAACTCACCTCTACTAACTAATCTATACAGAGTAAGTCAACTGCACTAATCCTTAGTGTAGATGGCGATCGCCCGGGGCTCCCAACGTGACTCACACACCTTTTGGGATCATGAATGTAAATTAACTGAACCTTTCCTCTGCCTTGACCTGTCATATTTGAAATTCCAGCCGATCATCGCAAGCCAAGCATCGACCGACAAGAACTCGGATATTTTTGCTTGCTTTTTTTTGACTTTTACCTTGTTGTCAACTGCACCCCAAGGTAAATCCTCCGATTTACCGTCCGTCCGTCCGTCCGTCAACAACCGAGCTAAGCGACCTGAATAAATCCTTCCGAGACGTCAGAAGATAGATACAGATCTTAGAAACGAGGAAAGGTCAACCGAGTTGTACAGTCCAGCAACAATCCTGCAAGCCAAAAAAAAGAAAAAAAAAAAAAAGCAGCCCTTGTCCAACAAACCCCGTATTCAACCAAGTGGTTGGCAACGTACTGTACTGTACAACCCGCCCCCAAATCCCAACACGATGGATCAAGATCCCAATCCGGATGCCGTGACGATTCACGAGCACCCTCCGTCAACCTGGTCCTCATCGTCTGGGATACTCCCCCGCCTCCAATCCCAGCTCCCCTACTCCATCCCCCTCCTGCGTCGGATCCAGCACCACCTCGCCTATCCCACCTCCACCGCCACCGTCTTGGCTACGTTTCCTGCAGTACACCAGCATGAGACCCCGCGCTCCACCGCACCAGCCACCGCACCAGAAGAAGAAGAAGAAGAAGAAGAACCCTGGCTAACAGCCTACATCGACCTACACGCCGGCCGCGAGACCCAAGTAGTGATCTACAGCAGCGCGGAAGCGGACTCCTCAGTCGACGTCGACGTCTCTCTACCCAGCAGCGTCCACGCCCCCGGGCCAAAGAGCACGGGGACCGAAACCGGCACCGGTTCCCAGCGCTCCCTCTCCCTCTTGTCCTCAAACCACACCCAGACAATCCGGCGCCAACTCCTCGCCCTATTCCAACATATCAAAACCCACCTGCTCCCGGCGTACACCGCCCATCTCGCGGCCGCGGGACCCGTGACAACGACCGCAACAAAAACAGATCACCAGCTGCCCCCACCCCCGCCGCAGGCCTTTCTAATCGGGAATCTGCACACGGGGCTGCTGGCGGTGCTTCTTGCGGGGCCGACCCCGACCTCGACGGAAACCGACGAGCATGCGCTGGCAGCAGTGTATACTTCGGGCGTGGGATCGGCGTCGTTCGTCCCGGGGCTGAAGGTGCATCGCTACGACCACGCGCCGTACGTCAAGTATCTGTTTGGGAGGGAGGAGGTGGTTTGTCCCCGGGATGGTGATTGTGGTGGTAGTAGTGCTGCCACGGGTCGGGATGGCTTCCGCTTCCACACCCGCGACGGCCGGCAGGGCGTGCAACCCCAGCATTTCGCCCTCGTGCGGAGCCGCACGGTGATTCCGCGGTCGGATGCGACCTTGGCTATGTTGCCCGGGGCGGCGGTCTATGCGCCGACGGCCGGAGCGGGTGATGGAGGGACAGAGAATCCTGTGGCGTGGGCGTTCCTCGGGCCCGATGGGTCGCTGGCGACGTTGCATGTTGAGGCGGAGTATCGCGGGCAGGGGCTGGCGGGGAGGGTGGCGCGCGAGGCGATGAGGCGGGGGATGGTGGAGGATGGGCGGTGGTGGAACGGGAACGGGAACGGGGAGGAGGATAAAACTGGGGAGGGGATGCTGGTGCATACAAATGTGGCGATGGGGAACGGGGCGAGTCGGCGGGTGATGGAGAAGTTGGGGGGGAAGCTTGGCTGGACGGTTACGTGGACGGTCGTGGAGGTGCTACAGTAGGTACTAGATCAAGTCGGTATAGAATTCTGTATAAGGCAGGCAGGTATAGAGCCGGGCCGCTTCATATTATACCATTACCAAACTACCTACGATATCATACCTTAGTGACTCCCGGCCGTCTCTCGCCGTTGCCAGGCCATCTCGTCCTCCTGGCGAGTAATTTCAAATTGACTGGTTCACATGTTCTTCGCAGAGACCAGCAACATCCGATCCTTCCGCCGGTTCAGGTTGGAGATGGAGAGATCGGGTACGCGATAGTCAGCCCGGTCATGACAGCCTGGAGCCTTGCGCAGCTTGCTGTAAATAACAACACAATTTGGGACACTTGAACCTGCGGCGATGGGCATCAACAGTGCGCCCCGCATCCTCTTCTACACCATATCAGAAGACCGTTACACTTTGCCAGTCCCCTCACTGTTGATAGGGTGAAAAACCAAAAAAAAAAAAAAAAAAAATCAAACATCGGTAGGTTGAGCGCTCTTCCGACGGCTTTTCTGCCTCTCCCACGCAGGCAACGCCCACTGCACCATGTACTCCGACCTCAGGAGTTGGTCGGCTGTGGGCCGTTCCGTAGGTTCGAACGCCATCATAGCTCGGAGCAGGTCCTCGAGCGCCCGTAGTTCACCCCCGGCCACGTCCCATGTGCACGTCTGCCCCGTCTCGCCGCGGCCCATGTCCCAGAGACGCTGACGCAGACGCCGGAAGACCGGGGTGCTTGATGCGGCGGAAATCCGCGACCCCAGGACCCGTCCTCCTCGAAGAATTCGGAGCGTTTCGCCCAGGCATTCCACCATCGCAAGGGCGGTGGGCCCAGTGTGTTGACCATCTCGGCGACAATGTCATCTCGGTCCCAGGCAAATGTTTCGAACAGGGGACGCTCGCCCAAGACCTCATACAGGTTGACGCCGAGGGTCCAGATATCCGCCGCGGTGGGCCGAAGGATGGGTTCGTTGAAGAATTCCTCGGGTGGGGAGTACAGGGCCGGGGTGTGGAGGGTCGGTGAGGGTGTCCGTGACACAAGAAAGGAGGTGCCGTAATCCGAGATGATGATCTCGGGGTCCTCCAGCTCGTGGGCAGGCAGGCAGGCTCAATGCCATGGGAGAGATGGCATGCGGCGGGGCGCAGGGATCCCCGGGCTTTCCATCTAGTCGCCGGATGGGAACCGCGGCGGGTGCGCCGAAGCGCTTGTATGGCTCGGCTGTGCCTAGGCCGTCGAAGTTCCGTATGCGTAGGAGAAAGTTGCGCAGATGGAGATCTGCTTCTGATTCAGTATGCAAGATCAGGAAAACAAGGAAACAGAGATGCACAGATCCTCACCTCCGTGGCATATACCCCGGTTGCATGCAGATAAGACAGCCCTAAAAGGAGCTGGGCGGCAGTAGATCTCGCAGCGTCCAGTGGAAACATCAAGTCCGTGCTGTCCTCCTTCGACTTCGCAATACTCCCTCCAGCCGGTTCTCCGACCAAGCACCGGTGATGTCCATTTGGACCGTGAAACGAGAATTGGTCAAGTAACCGCGGAATGAATTGCTTTCCGACATGAGTAAGGTCACTCTCCATCAAGTGCTCCAGAACTTCCCCCTCGCGGCTATCTGATGATGCTCTCGCAGTCAGTATCTTTAGCGATACATAGCGCTGGCGTTGCCGATCCCGCGCGAGCCAAATTGTTGAATAGCCACCAAACCCAAGCTTGTGAACGACAGTATAGCGGCCACTACCAAAGGTGTCCCCGATGAGAGTTGGGTGGTACCCGCCAGGAACATATTCCTCAAGATATTCAACATCTACCTCCGGGTGGTATAGGTCTTCCATTGGCGCGTTAGCCATGGTATGGAAGCGTCGAGGTGGGTGCGGTGACGGAGAGGCTCTGTGGTGACGGCTGGTCTTCGGTGCGAATAAAACACGGCACAGGCAAAGGTCTTTGTGTTGTCGACGAAGTACCAGGGGCTGGGCACATGGGCGAGGGAGTCTCCAGCTAGGGTTCCTCATTTTCATATTCATGTCCTTGCAGAGGTCATCGAACCACGCGCTATTACTGCCCATACTGAAAGGCGGTGTGGCCGCGGTCGTCGCTGGAAGATGGCCAAAGTACGAGAGATGTATTATTGCTAAATCACGCCTAGAGCGCCTCAGTCAGAGGGCGTAAATCGCTATACTCCCTTGGTTACCTCGGCATATAGATATATCATCTCTCTTGGGGGTGGTACCTTTCCGTGCCTCCTGTGGGGGAATCCTGCTTCCAACTGTGCACCTAGGGTTATACTAATACATTGAATACTTCTGACCGCTGACCGCCGTATCCATGCTGGCGAAGTACAATGTCCTGCTGCTAGCAGTGCAGGAAGGGATACATAGAAGCAGCAGTCACAGATACATAACAACGGTCTCATACTAGGGCTAGCGGGTGGGCCTGTTTTTGACGGTTCTGAGGGTCGAGGCCACATGACGTCATTTTGTTGAATAGAACGCGCGTTCTATAGAGGAAAAATGTAGTCAATCAATACATGCTGTTACCCGGACACTTCTGACTAGCTAACTTCCCCGAAGGGAAGATGCTCTAGGGTATCGCGAAGCTGCGTGCGGCCATATGAATCGGGATGGTCTAGTAGATCGTAGTTAGGGTCTGCAACGGTTTTCCTGGGTTCATGCAGCTCGGAGTAACTCCCCAGCTAGTGCACTCCATATGCTGCACTACTCCTTAATTCTCCTCTACCCCCTTTCTTATAACTGCTAGGACCTGCACTCCGTCAGCTGGCGGCAGCCAGGAAACCGGGCAGGGTGAGCCCAACTTATCAAATGCAGGTGTGGAAGACAAGGACTCGGGATAGTCGACTGGGTGGTCTAATGGAGTACTAGGTACATAAGTATATAAACAACCAAAGATTATCCTCTAAAGAATTAAGAAAAAAAGAAAGCAACAGCAACAGGCTAAACCAAACAACCTCCTTTCCCCAACACCAACACCAACAACAACAACACCAACAGCCCACAACCCACAACCGGATACACACGGAAACAACCCCAAAGATCAATCAAAAACCTCATCCCCACCCACCGTCTGAATACTCGCAACCATCACCGCCCCATCCGCCGTCACAATCTTCCTCTCCCTCGCCCTCGCGCTATCCCCACCTGCATGACCAAGATCTTCTCCCCGCTCCTCCCCCCCCTCCTCCTCCCATCGCCTCCTGCTCCACGGAACATTAATCAACTCCCGCTCCATCCTCGCAGGCAACTCCGCTCGCTGCCGATAGAACCCCGTATCCGATAATTCGGCCGTTGTCGCTGGTGTCCTTCCCCTTCCCGTTCCCGTTCCGCTGTCCGCTTCCGCTTCCGCGCGTGGAACCCGAGTACTCCTAGTGGTAGCAGTAGCGGTAGCGGTAGCACCATCCCTCGATGGTTCCGTATCCCTTGCCCCCCTCATCTGCACCGTAGGCTTAACATTCACATTCACATTCACATTCATATGACCCCGCATTCGAGCCGGCGCAGGCAGAGGTTTCTTGGTGGGCGTTGTCTCCGGCGAGACGAGCGGGCTGACGCTTTCGGAGTCGCTGTTGTTGTTGTTGCTGAATGAGCGCATTGCGAGGTGGCGGTCTCGGTCGTTGAGGGGGGAGATTTGGATTTGAGCTTGGGGGGAGGGGGAGGGGGAG